>NW_010558935.1:26168-28238 GCF_000687285.1 Phaethon lepturus
CCTGCTATCTTTATAAATGGCATGGCTACACCATAAGCATGGAATGAAGGTTTGAGATGCAATAACCTTTTATGCTTCTTGGCTTAAACAGTATCTTCTGATGTCCTGCACAGCACATGATGCCAGCTTTCAGGTGACTAGTTTTAATCAACTGATCGATATGATAATCAAAGTTTGGGCTTGATGCAAATACCAAAGCATCAAATGTTATATTCAGCTTCCAACTCCCAATTCATATTAACCTCGCCTGTTGTTTTGTAAAGTTTATTTTCCCAAGTTCCCTTTGGAAACACATCATGGCGTTTTGTGTCAAAGCACTTAGCACCAATTCATTTCTGCTAACCCACACATCAATAACATAACCGCCTCTTACGATGATATAGCTCTTTTTGTGCTAACGGGTCTCTATCGATGCACAAGCGCTAAACTGGGGGGCTGAGCAGCCTTCATTCCTTGTGCCTGCCGTGGGCATCGTCCCGAATCTCGCAATGCACTTGAGCTGGATAGTTAGGGACCGAGGTACTTCTCAAATGAGCGGAGGAGCCTGCCAGTGCCCTGCTGCCTGGTGGAGGTTTCTGCCCTTGATTAAGCAGCATCGCGTTGCCTGTGCTTCCAAGAGAGCTCCTGGAGAGACTTGTTGACGTGCTGAAGTGGTGCCTGATGGAGAGGGATTTCCAGAGGCCAGCCAGCGGAGCAGAGGGTTGCTTCTTTAAGGGGAGGAGAAGGGTCACCCAGGCTTCAGAGTGCAGAGCCGTTGCCTTGCCCGGCTCGGTCAGGCAAGCCTGCTAAATAGCCCATTTTGTAACACCCAAAACTGGGAGTTCTTCCAGCGCTTCTTTCCAGTCGTGCCTGGTGTTGCTCACATACCGTCTCTCTTCACGCCCGTGTCCCCAGCTTCCTTGTGCCGAGCCCTGTGTTGTCTGGCAGCGGTGGTTTGCCTCTCTCATCCCTCTACGAGGTGGGAGCGGCGTTTTGAGAGCAAGCTGTGCATTTGGCTCCCGCAAGACACTGTAGTTTTAAAACCCCTCTTGGCAGCTTCAACAACATCCTCCTGAACTGTTTACTAGGTGCTGAGAGATAGTGGCGTTTGTGGAGCTGCTCTCAAAATGTTGACACACAGCAGTATAGGCACCTCTGCTGTCGCCCAGCCCTCAACATGGGAAATGTCAGTAGCATCTGCTTGATGGACTTCTCTGCCTGTTTGTGTGCCTAGATTAGCAAGTACTAGATTTAAATGGAATGTAAGTGGTGTGTAAGTAAAACAAAGCGAGACCACCAATATATGCAGGTATCCTTTTTAGTCACCTAGGGAATTACAGCCCTTCTGAGACGGGGGGGAAGAGCAACTCGCTGTGCGTACCTCAACCCACACCAAGCCTGTAGGGCAGAAGGAGGAGCATGTGTGACTGTATTCAGGCACCTTTTGACAAAGGTGATGTATTTACTCTGTGCTGGGGTGCCCCTTTGGCAAACAGTCCTGAGGAAGGAGTGCACGACTGGGCTACGGCTTGGTGAGGTCCCTTTCTGTCTCGAGGTGTGATTGCCCGCTGCCGGTAGATGACAACATCTTCCCCTTTTTCGAAGCAGTTGATCGGAAGCACCGGCGGTGGCTGCAGCCCGTTCCGCCACCTTCTTTCCATCCGCTCCCGTCCTCCCACCCCGGTTCTGCAGCCGGGGTCAGCGCCCCTTCTTCAGCTACCCGTTCAGCCTTACGACCTTGGGAAGAGGTGCCGGAGGAGGATGCTACAAATTTATTCCCTCCCCCTCCTTATAATAAGAGCTAGGAAGAGAGGGAAGACATAGGAAACCACTGAGCTTATTTCGACCGTCTAGTGCAGGACGTAAACTCAAACGGCAGGTCCTTCAGCTGATACTGACAGGAATCACACCTCCTGATGCCGAGTTTCCTCTTAAACAAAACCGACTAAGAGGAACTGACAGCTGCGCTAGGAGCGTGCAACGATCTCAGAAACCTGCGGGGTAGTAAAAAGGCCCTGAAGTTAATTACAACGGTAAAAATCGCAGAAATTCTGCCCCCCCCCCCTTCCCCCCCGCTCCACATCCCGCGCG
>NW_010558935.1:28269-33599 GCF_000687285.1 Phaethon lepturus
TGAGGGGAGGAGAGAGGCCGGGGGCACGACGATCCCCTTCATTTCTCTAAGCATAAAGGGCAAGTGCGCTCCAGCTTCCGCATTTGCCGAGGCCCAGAAGCCGGTGGTTTTACCGGAGGCGGTGGGGCGGAGGTGGAGCCTGTTGAAGACGGGTTACGCGGAGAGTTTTGTGCCCAGGGTGTGCTGCTCCCGTTCATTATACTGCTTGTCCGCGCCAGCAGAGACGCGTGCGCTGTGCGTCGCCTCGTAACGCCCCGTGACGGTGATTTTTTGGTGTGGTTGGTCTGTGGGTTTAGATTGCGGAGACCCCAGGGAAGGAGGATGGTGCAACTGGGGGGAATGGACAAAGCAGTCCTTGGGGAGGGGAAAAGATAAATAAGGAATCAGAAAAGTTGTTTTTTCAGCTTACCCTTTAAATTTGACTTTTATTTTAACTGAGGGAAAAAATCCAGGAAGAAGGAAGTTAGATAAATAACCAGAAAACAAAAAGTAAAACATCTTTCTTTGTTCCTACCAAGTATAAGTGGCATCTTCTCCTCTCGATGTAAGTTTTTTCAGTCACTGAGAAAGGTGAAGTTTGAGGTGACTTTTCAGTTTGCCGAAGGAATGAATAAATAAGATAGATAGTCCCTCCCTACACTGGATCTGTGAGCGCTCCTGACTAACCTGGAAGTTATTTTGTTATGTGAAGGGCAGGATTCCTCCACAAAAGGCTGTTTTGTAAATCCCCTTAGCATCCAGCTAAATTACTCTAGTTCGGCGTGGAGGGTCAGACTGGGGTTTGCCAGCTGAAGCAAGTTAGGGAAGCTTGCATATTTTTTAAAGGACGTGAAAGGAAGTAGAAGATGACTCCATTGCTTAAAAGCTTCATTGATTTTACAAGACTGAATACCTTTTTTCCTGTTTAAAGATAAGTGTAATGCGTGGAAAGTCACAAAGGAAATACAGTGATAAGAAGCCATTTTAACAAGATGGGCTCTTTTATTCCCTCTGCTGAAAAGAGAGCTGAGCAATACTATTTACAATATTATAATGGGTATTCCTGTGTTATTTTAAAGAGCTTTAAGGGATGAAAGCAGATCTGCTAGAGAAAGGTATTAGAATTGCCAAATAGGGGACACATGCCTTGACTTTGCAGAGAAGCATTTACCTTTCTATTTTTGTTAAAGGCATTAAATATTCCGCCTGTATGCTGGCCATAACATTAGATTTAAGATAGTAATTATCAGCTCTTGATCACACCATCTAGTATATGGTTCCCAGTTCATGTAAAGCAAAGGTGAGATTGTCAGAGAATTGGCACTAGTCCAAGGGCTTTAAAACTTCTCCGGGGGCTCCCATCGGAGAGGGGTAAGGGGGGCGTGTTTTGGAAGCAGCAGTTTATTTTTCCCAGGTGTGGGGTTTTGGTTTTTTTTTTTTTTTTCTCCCCTCTTTAATCACAAATACCGGTTATTTAGATACATCGCTCAGGCTCTGTCCCATGACAGGTACAAAATTACAGTAAAGATGCAAAGAAAGAAAGGGAGTAGAATAAAGGTGGCAGAATACTAGAAAAGATGTACCTTAAAATTGCCTGGGACGTCCTTTAGTTAACATGTTTGATGCTTTCTGTTACCTCATGGTTAAGAACTGGAAGTTTTGATGGAGTACCTTATAAATTAGATAACAAGTTCATGTGTGACAGAGAGAAATTTAGATCTAAAAATAAGTAACTGACGGAGTAGCTAGGAACTGTTGAGGTATAGGCTGAAGGGACCTCCGCAAAGTAATGTATAATTAAGTCTTCTTTCTCCTACACACTCCAGTCTTTTTCCCATAGATACTTGCATGTTTAAATGAGAAATTGTAAATTATGCTTCATTCCATAGCTCAGCCTTATTTTTTTTCTCATTCAGCAGAAGCAGTAAAAATGCAAATAAAAAATGCTGGTTAGCCTGCTGCTGTAAAAAGGATCTGCAGGTTCCTTAATTGTGGGAAGGGGACCACTTTCTGATTTATATTTACAAACAAAACAAAAACTTCTTTTTTGTGATGTTCGAATTGTGGTTTTGAATAGTCTGCCATCATGTTTCCTTTTTCTCCTTTTGCCTTTGAGATCTGATCTCTTTATGAAGTATCAAGGAAAAGGATCTTGGTATAGCTGCGTTATATGAAGTACTTACATCACCTTATGAAAAAGAATCAAACTATGACTGACTAAAGATGATTTAACTTATAAATTAGAAATGTGTGGGGAGAAAATAAACATGGTACTTCTTAGAGTTAAAAAAATATATTAACTTCCACCATTACTTCTTCCCATATGGTATTCTAGCTGTTGTTTCATCCACTGATTACAGCAGTCAGAAATTTTAAAGTGAATACAGAAATTTTAAAAGACAAACCTGTCAGGCCCAAACAGTTGGAGGTCTGGAACTTGGCTCCAAAACCACTGAGATTTGCTTTAAAATCCAGCAATATATAGCCAGGCTTTTTACACCAGCATCCCCACTGTGCCATAAGAAAAACCATTAGTGGAGGAACTTATTTCCGGAGATTCAAAATGGTATACAAAGCCTGTGACATGTCAGACGGTAATTGCACCTTGAGGTAAATTGGGTTGATCAAATCAGTGAGGTAACCACAAGGTTCTAAATATCGTATGTTCGTGAAGGTCCAGTTACAGCTCTGATTCACTCTTGCTCCCGAGGCAAGTTTTGCTTAAGTCTATTGCCGTCATCTGACAACAAATCAAAGCACGCGACTGGCGTTTCCATGACATAAGTGAAGTGGAATGGACCGGTCCCAGGTACTGATGGATGTGGGAGATTAACAGAAATGGACGCATCATCGGTATTGCAAGGAAGCCTCACACTCCCAGGATATGCGAACAAGGTTACGCCACGGCATTAGGATCCTGACCTGAGGGGGGGAAAAAAAATCTTTCCCTGGGATTTAGCATTGCATATGTAAGAAAATTATTAGGGCCTTTGAGGAGCGTGCACTGGTGTGTAGGTGTGTAGGCAGGAATAATAGAAGCGAAATCTTGGAGCTACCTGGACAGAAAATTGGCACGAGAACTGGGGTGTAGGATCCCGAGGGTATGTCTGTACCGCTAAATAAAAGTGCGTAGGGAGGGAGAGCCTGGGCTGTCGTCGTCCCCGCTGCTTTGCGAGCCGGCTCAGCCCCTGGCTCCCCTTCAAACTATTCCAAATATTTGTTTCCAAGACAAACCTGCCACAGAAAGGGCAAGTCTCTGGGCCTGGGGCCCAAGATCGGTTCTTGGCCAGCTTTTGTTTAGTTGTATCAGCATAACCTGATTGACCAACGCGCTCAATTATAAGCTCTTATTTACCCCTGGCCAAGGAAGTGCTTAAATTCCTACTTAGCCCTAGGCACAGGGTTCAGTCCTCCTGAATTATTTTGCATGCAAGGTGAAAATATATTCAAGCAACCGGGAATCGACATGTCGAACGCATGTTTTAGGTGCTACTGAAGTTGTGATTTTCTTTTAACGAAGGCTGAAGCCGGAGGTCTTAAGCACATTTAAAGCAAAGCAGATGTTATCTTGCTAAATAAAGATCATTGTTTACACTTTCCTCTGAAGTATTTAACACTAACTGGTATAAAAGAAAGATACTACAATATATGGATCTTCGGTTTGTTTCGGTAGAAAATTCCTTGGCTGCTAAGGAAGCCGTCCTGCCGCCGCCCTGCGGGCGCCGAGGAGCGTAGCGTCTAAGGGAGGTTCGCCCCGGGACCGTGGGCCACCGGAGCACAGAGGACAGCTGGTAGGGAATGCGCCTTTCCGGCTTCAGTGGTGTCACGCGTGGCATTTCCTGAAGCTGCTTCCTTTTCGCCGTTCTGGAGGCCTGGGAGAGGACCCTTGCGACGGCCACGTGCACGACAGAGGATACTCGGGGCTGGCAGCTGCTGTCACGTTACGGAACAAGAGGCTGTGGAAAAGAGCGAAAACTCACAAATTCAGAAAGAATATTCAGATTCAGCTCAGCTTGACTCCTTAAAAATGTTTATGGTCTGGCTTCCAATGAAAGTTGGTTTTAGAACCATTTTGATAGTTGAGTGTTTTTTGGTTTGGTTTGGTTTGGTTTTTTTAAGCTTAAAAAAAGTCCCGTATGTATGCAATTATTTGCAATACTCTATACATTTTTGTTAAGTCATGAGAAGATTGCAAGCCTGCTATATGGTGATTGTATTTGAGACCTTAAAGAGGATGTCCATTTTTCAAAAATCCTGAAACACAGCAAAATATGATGTGTGAATAAATCATAAGTAGCATGTTTTTGAACAGTGGAATAATGTAACTGATGAAGAGTTAGAATAGATTATTCTCCCTATTCCCTCTAACCAGGTTATTTATATATCCTTGGAAGCTTGTGTTTATTTTCTCCTTTTTTTGTCCAAACTCCAAATATATTATCAACTGACAAATAATTTGGTAATGTTACAAATTATTATTTTACTACCCTTGTATTCACACGTGTGAAATACTGAGATCCTGGGAGAAGACAGAAGTCCTCTAAAATTTTGGAGAAAACTTTGGTTGATACACATATTTAAAAAATGTGTTGGTTTATGCTTCAGGTGGAACGTTATTAAAAATTTACCCCTGTCACAGAAGCAATACTAAAAGTAGGAATATTTTGGATTCAAGGCAATTGTACTGAATCCATTGTTTGACCAGTTGGATGGATCAAAGATGAAAGACTTGCAACAATAGCTGTCAGCGTAACTGGGCTGCCATGCAGCAGCAGACATTAAGCATTAATGGAGCTTATAAAATAAAAATTAGAGGTGCCAAGATGTTAAAAATATAAATTAAGTTGTTATTTTAAGATACTTTCTGCATTCTGTAAATGTCAAAAATAATGAATTAGCAGCCTGTTTAATGACAAGGACATGTAGTGATTTGTAATAAAACCTCAGCTAGAACGTGCTCAGCTGGGCTGCGGGTGTTTAATAAGACTCCTGGTGCTCAAGTGTTATCGCTCCATTTCTGGAAGGTAGCGAGCTACACGTATTCGGGACAGAGCTGGCAGGGGCAGGGTCATTAGCACACCTGAACGATATTACTGTTTTGGCTGCTACCCGAGTCCCTTCCGAGAAATGCCTCTTTCCCCGAGGACAGTCCGGCTGATAGAGGCTCCTTTCCGTAGCAGCTTGGTCCCCGGGGCATCACGGGGACCGCCCGGAGCGGAAGCCGTGCCAGAGCCGTGACTCCCTTCTCTCGGGTGTCCCCAGACCTACGTCGTGGCAGCAAGAAGCAATCGCGGCACCCCCCGAGCTAAGTGGTGCCCGGCCAGCGCGCGTCCCAGCGGCAGCGACGGCGC
>NW_010558936.1:0-68699 GCF_000687285.1 Phaethon lepturus
CATCTTAGAGGGAGCAAGAAAACATGGCACCCACTGTTGTGACCTGCAGAGCCCAAAACTAGGGGCACACAGCCCCACCATACCTGAGCTCCCTGGCAAGGGAGACCCTTGCCAGCGCCAGATGCAGCGAGAGGGCGAGGGGTTGTGGCTGCGGGCATAGGCCGGGGCCCCCCAGCCAGCAGGGCAAGTCACAGGCACGGGCCCACCCACAGCACAACTCCCAGAAAGGAAGAAGCAATGGCTCCCGCCGAGCTAAAATGAGCTCCTGGGCCATGGTCAGGGAGGCCCCAGGTGGGGCTGTTTTAGGGCCGTTAAGGCCTATTTGTGCCACCAGGGATTTTGATGTTTTAGATCAAAGAACTGAGGAGAAGGGGGAGGCTGTTTCGTTTTCTAACAGAGGCAAAACAATATGTTTCCTGCAAATTGCATTCTGAGAAATGGCTGACTCACCTCCACCTGCAGCTTTCCTCACAAAAAGATTAAGACCAAGACAGAGAGACGGTGCGGAGAATTTCAGCCTGGGGGGTTAAAATCATAAGCAGCAGACGACAGAGTCTGAAAATAGGAAGCCTTTAGCCAAGAATCACAAACAGCTTCTCCCGAGGCATTAAAAAAAGGGAATAGATTCATTTCTGTGAGAAGTGTTATGCAAAATAACATATTTCATAGCATCGCACTGCTAAATGAACCTCAATTCGGTGCTGCTTACACCCTCGCTGCTTTGATGTAACGCCACTGCTCCTGATTTATTCCAGTTCAAGGGAAAAATGAATCCACTCATGTGTGTCTGGGCCTTTTTGTTTATTGAATTCTATTCGAAAATACATCAAAATGTCAGGACCATATCAGCCTGTCAGCTTTACTTCTCAAAAGCCAGAGCAGTGAATAAACTTGCAAGAGAGCTTACAGCTCAACAAAACTCTCTCTTTTTTGTTGGTTTTTTTTTTCTTCAGAGCTTGACTCTTTTCTGATCCCCACAGCAGCACGAGCCCGCCGCACCCGCTTTGTGTGCAGTTGCTGCTTGTACCAATAAAACAAGCCGTAAAACCGGAGTCCCCCGGCGCCGCGTTAGGAAGGTGCAGCGATGGAGACAGGCAGTGGAAATGTTTGGCTGCGGTTGCTCGCGTCTCCCGCCGCCGCCTCCCTCAGCCGCTCCGGCAGAAGCGACAGTGGGACAACACTTGCGCTATGAAGCCCTTCTGGGCAAAAGCCAAATCATTTCTTACTCAGCCAGGTCGAAAGGCAAGGGATGCGTTTATCACAAAACAGCTCTGCAACAGCTATATCCTTGCTGTTGAACACCGTCAAACCCCCAGTGCAGCCCCCTTCTTTGCAGAAAGGAGAAGGCCCAAATTTTCATTTTTTTATAGCTTCCCATGTAGAATTAAAATTTTAGTTTGAGATGAGACGTCTGGAGAGAAAAGCTATCAAGGAAAAATCTGGACTGTCTCTGAAATAAGGCAAGAACATGGTTATAAATATGTGCCTGAGAGCTTGTAGCTGGATAGATTTTTCTTGTTGTTTTTTTTTTCTTAGATCCTCAGACACATTAACTTTTTATGATGTCTCTTGTAAAAATGTAGTTAGAAATGAAACTGTAGAAATATAGCTATGTTTTCTTCCTAATAATATATTGTATTTATTCTGCAACAATATATAGATTTCTAGTGGCCCAAACACCATGTCATCATTGAAGGTAAGTTTGATTTTGATACTTGGGAAAAAAAAGAAAAAAGATATTATCTACTACTGCTTTACTTCTGTGATCTTAACCCTTTCTTGCTATGATCTTTAAATGGATGCAGGTTTCTGTATCATGAGCTGGAATCTCAACAGATTTAAAGTAGGCATAGTCCACTGAGTTGAACTGAGCTGTGCCAATTTATGTCAGTTGAAGTTCTGGCCCGCCATTCATAACCCTTTCATCAATTTCTAACTAGCTTGATACATTCTTTCTCTGTTAATCCCCATTTCTGTAATGAGCAGCATACCAGAAAGAGTTGAAACTTCATTCAGCTGTTCCAAGTATTTCCTAAAATTCTTAGCAACATGAAATAATAACATCAACCCAGGACATCCTCACTTTACCTTAAGGTCTAATAGCTTGAGCTATGAGGTTACTTACAATGTGACACTTGTCAAAAGGTTGCAGCCAACTTCTGACACTATCTTTGACTTTCAGCCTGGTCACGCTATATGAATTTGCACAACCTGGTGGAATATTTAATATATAATTGGCAGGCTTATGCTTTTCACTGGGAGAGGTATGCTGAAGAATTACTCCAAAGTCTTTGCTCAAAAGAACTTCTTTTACCTCACTAAAATTTGATGTTTTGATATGCTTATCTTCCTGATTCAGTATTTATACTAGCTTTACCGCAAGAGTATTTAAGCCTGTATTTTGTTTTATTGCTTGTTTATTTTTTGGCATGGACCAAACTCTCTAATAGCCATCCATTTCAGTCTAGCCACATGGTATCTTAAACATCATACAAAACAGAAGTTATCATCTCAGATCTGGATATACTTGCCAGAGTTTATATATTCACTCATACTGCTAGGTCAACATTTATAATAACAATTCTTATTATATTGCATATCTATTATTATAAGATTATGATCTAACAGTGCCTGGAGGTTTCGGAAGAGGCTGGCTCATCATGCACATAGTGAGAGACAGTTTTATACTCCTGGAGAAACCATCCAAAATGAATGTGGGTTATTTAAGCAGCTGCAGCGTACCTTCTAATTTCAGCCTCTGGACTTGCACCAGACGTCATTTGGAGACACAGAGTATGAGATGGCAGAAGATCATTTCCCAACAGTGATATTAGCTCATGTTTCTAAAGCAATTCTTAGTGCCTCCCAGACTAAACGTCTTTAATGGCTGTCCCAGGAAAATAAATGGACCATGAGCAGAAATAAGACAGGTTTCAACTGAACAAGGAAATTGTATGTGAGTTGGAAGTCATTTGAGACCCAGATGGAACTGAGGGTGTAGGAATATGTCTCTGATCCATGTTTGTAGTTGGGTAATTGAAACTGTAATTCTGCTGAGTTTCAGCACTCTGTCATCATCTACATTTAATTTCACCCTCCAGGGTGCTCAGTGTAGTGCTAAAAATCCATACTAATAGGAGACTTTACAGACAATACACTATAGCTGAATGAGAGACCCCAGAGCTGAAACCTTTTGGAGAAGGAAAGAGAACAATGGAGAAGCTTGTGATACAGCTAAATCACTTACTGACTTCTGCAAAAGATGTGGTTTGCCTTAACCCTGCTTTTTTTTTTCCAAATCGAGTAGGTGCTGCCCTGCGTGTTTCGTCCATGGATATTGCAGATGCATCTGTTAGAATCAGAGACACAACTGTTAGAGAGCAGAGTTTTAATATGTGTTTTTAACACAATTTACATCTGCAACAGCAACAAAAACATGAGACCCTTTTTCCTTTGCCTCTGATGCTAGAGCATAATAGGCTAATATTAGCATTATATAGGGATTAGGATATTATTAGGATTATGTAAATATGATAATGATATAAGAATAGACTAATACTAGAGAATAAGGATAGTCTTGCACATATTTCTGCACGGAAGGTCTTCCAGATATACCAGGGGCCATTTTCATACTATGCAACAGCTGTTGTTCCTGCTGCCTACGTATGTAGTACCCACTAGTGTAAATGGCTTCTTGTTCCATCCTTTCCACAAGAGTTCAAGGCCACAGACATGACCAAAAGCATGCCCCTTCTCTCCCTAACATTCAGCCTGTTTTTCTGCTCGGCCTTTGACCTCTGCTGACAGCCTCCTGCCTCATTTACTGGAAAACATCCACTGCATGAGTAGCACACTGGCAAAAATAATGGTCTGAGTATGCACTCCATACTGCATATGAAAATATTTTTCTGCTACTGAAGGAACAGACAGACCAGCCTGCAGGCAGCAACATGGGAGAAAGACAACCATCCAGTGAAAAAAATCCAGTGAGAGCTAATGAACTTCCTTTAAAAAGTGGTTTCACTCAATAAAGGTGTTAAAAGAAAGTTTTGTGCTAGTGCAGGAGTGAATCTAAACAACTGATCTTTTGTAAAGCGTCTTCTCGTTAGCAATCTCTCGACACAAATCACTAGAGGTGTTAGGAATCTGTAACATAAACCTGTGCTTAAAATGAAAACTTTCATCATCTTGTGTAAGGCTTTTCTTAATTTCAGCCATGGCAAAGAACAATACTACCTTCCACAGCTGCTGTTTTTCTCTAGACCCTTAACAAGACCTCAGTCAAATCTAATACACATCTCACTTGCTCAAGGCACTCCCAGACATTCTTTGGAGTGACAAAAAAGCTTTGGCAATGATATTGCTGAGTTGAAAGCAGATTGGTAGGTTCAATAAGTGTAAGAATGCACGTGTGTATCTGAAAGGTTTAAAAGAAAGCTAACAGATGCCAGACCTGTTCTGTTACAGTCTAAGTATCTCATGTGCAGGTAGAAAAACAGCATAAGAACACAATTAGCAATTTGCCCTTGCAAGCTTTATATTTGCACTGCTACCTACTCAGTCATTCACATGCCCAGTGTGCACACACATTTTAAGCCAGTCCTCAGTCTAGTCTTAATTATGTCTTGTTTTGCATTTGAAAGCATAAAAACATTTTATGGGCCGTTCAGCAATTCCAGGAACTCTATACTGAAGGAGAAATTAGAGCTATGCTGAAGCCAAAGGGAGTTTTGCCATGGACTCCTGTATCTCAACCCAGGCACTCACTGTGAGCTAAACTGAGGCTGCAGTTACTGCTCTGGCAATTTGTAACTACAGAAATGGAAGCTAGTGGCTAAAATTGAGCAGTAAGTGCCAAAAGCCACAATTTCAGTTGTTTCTCAACTATGTCATACCCCTATCTAAATAGGCTTCTAAGAGACACTGCATTACCAAAGTCATTAGCAAGTCATTTTATTTCCATTATATCCACATTTTCATGCAGAAATAGAGTAGAAAGGTAATCAGATCACTTGCTCACCTACACACACTGCATGTTAATACAGTCGATTTTTTTTTTTTTTCCTTTGGCTGCTTTCTTAATGCTAGACAAAACTAAACCCACATCAATAGTACATACACAGAAATACAAACCCCACCCTGTCTTATACTAAACTTCCTCCTCTGCTTTTAAAAAGACGTGGGGAAATTAGAGTCACAGCACAGATCTCCAGATCAAGTAGTCTATTTGCCTGCTTACGCTGTGATAAGAAAACACTCTTGGCATCCCAAAGCAATCAGCAGTGCTAGGCCTGCTGTCCAAACTAGCTTGCAGCAATGAGAAATGAGGGCATTTACCCAAGGCTAGCTTCAAAAGGAGAAAGTGGGTAAGTTAAGTTGCACAAGTCACTGAAGAAATTTGCCATTCTGAGGCCAATGCAGTCTGGTGTCAGCTTGTACAGTTTGCAGGGTCTACTCAGCTGGAACTGAGACTTTAAATCAAGGTTCACTTTGCATGTACGGATAAGTCAATATGACTCTTTAAAGAATATTTTCACATTGTTTCATTTTATTTATTTGTTTTGGCGTATGACTTGATTTCAGCCCCATTAACATCCTCTTGGCTACATAATGTGGCTGGCACAGTTTAAACTGACCACCCATTGGGGCAGAGGTATAAAGTGTCTGTTGCATGAATAATTCTGTGAAAGCGCTCAGTGCCCGCTTAGGGCATTACGAACCACCAAGTTCAAAACACAAACAAATCAGGGTGGAGCCACTCCAAGCACTCGTCACCTCAGGCATATTTTACTCCTTCTCTTGATTATATGGATTCAGATTTGTCATGGCTCAAATATGAAGGTGGCATAGCCTAATTAATAACCTTTCTGAGTATCACATGAATGCTGAGTAGAGCCTCATATATAGCAAGGTAAAAGGCATGTAATTAATTAACTTAATGTTTGATTGACTGGCACCACCACACCAACATAAGGGATCAGCCGTATGAACACCAACAAAATGTTGATGTACCAGAGCACAAAGGTGAGTTAAATGAATAGCTTCATCTGATGACAGAAACTAGACACTTGCTTCCTCCTTATGTCTTTGAAAATCTCTCTTTTAAGTCCCATTCTAAGTAAATCCACAGTATCTGTGGGGTATGGCCACTCATCTGAGCCAAATTCTACCAGTAACTATAGAAAGCACTGTTTGTTGAAGTTAGACCTGGTCACACTTCAGAACTGTTCTAAAAGATTTGTGTAGGTATTTTTTGACAAAAAGAGTTTGCTTTCTGTGGGAACACACTGTTGCTGAAAAACAACACAACTGGAAACACACCAGTTTATAGGAGAAACAAAGTTCTCATCCCCAATTTCAGCATGGTCCCTGTGGGACACAGAGCTTGGCACTTTATGCACACCTCCTCCTCTTCCGCTGTATGTTGCACCATGAAACTGCATCTTGTTAATGAGACGTACCTTACGTGCCCATACATCTCTCGTCATCTCCACACATTGTACATAGCCTATACTTGCCTTTCAGATGGTTTAAACTATTGCTTGAGGAATTAATCTGCAACTGAGCTGTAGTCAAATAAAGGTTAGTGTCTTTCTATTAGGAAGGAATACCAATACAGGAGGATGAAACTTCTATCATCACAAGTAGACAGATTTAAGTCTGACACTCTGTTAGGGCTCCTTTCCCAGTAGGAATCTGAATGAGGAATATGTAGTAAATGAAAAAGTCACACAGAAGTTACCATGATCTACTAAATGGCTCTAGCAGTGTCAGAACACAAGCTAGCTGACATGGAGCAAACCAAGCTATGCACTTTTAGTGTCAGCTAAAATAATAACTGCCCTATATGCACACCTTTACAATCCACATAATAAGTTGCTGCAATAAGTGATGTTATCCACACTGCAGAACCAAGTTTCTGGCCAGATAGCAGCTCTAGATGTCTGCCAGGGTCATATCGAGACTCCAGTCTAAGACACGACCCTGTCCCTCTTTCATGCCTCATTTCTGTGGGGAGGAAGCTGGGCGTATGGGTTGGTGCAAGTCCAGCATGCTCCAGCCTGGCCCCTGAACTACCTTGTTTTGGAAACCGAGAGATCACCGTTTGATGTAGCCTGTAGAGCCAGACACCGATATTCTTGTTCTTTCCCTGCTTATGTGCACTGGGTTCAGACTTCTCTCCCATGTAAAAGTCTTTTACTTTGTATAGTGAAACCTGTCGCAAGAGACTGTGGTGGTATCCCAGGTCCTGAGACAGCTGCAGAGGAGCTGTTTTGCATTGTGTGATTTCCAGGATCACAGCACTAGAAATAAAAATAGATGTAAATGGTCAAAGAGATTAACCTTTAGGTTTTCTACTGCTTCCTTTCATAGAAGGCTAGCTAGATTGTGTTCACTTTACCAGATTTCCCAGCAGAAACTCAGCATGAGCCAGAAGTAAGCAAGATGCTGATGTTCAGCTGATTTGTATTGTCTTGTATCAGTGTGAGGCTGGAGATCCAAAAATTCCCAATGGCCACCAAATTTTTTCCCTCAAAAAAGCCAATCAATGTCACCTTTCACAGATATCTGTCTACAGATTATGTGGACTTAGTTTCCAGCACTTCACTGGTCTTGCTGATTGTCATTAAAAATTTGTCTACTTTCAGCTGTCTTTCGTGGATTGCTGACCCCATTGCTATGTATTTGTAGAGTGCTCTGGCTCACTGTATTAGTAAACACTAATATTCCAGATTCCATCTGAAATTTTCTACCCTCGCTGCCTTTGCAGTCATGGGAGAGCACATACATTTACCAACGTAACCATGCAACAGGAGGTTGTTTAATGACATGTTCCCAAGGAGCCAGGAACTACAAGGACGAAAATCATTGCAAGCTCTGTCTGAACCAGCTGGACACCCTGGATTTGAGTCACACGTAAAGTGGGTAAAAAAATTCTGGGACTGCTTTTGCTCTCAATCTGTCATTCTTTTAAAATGCTTTTTTTTTTTTTTTTTAACTGTTCAGTGCAGAATACTCAGGGGAAGCTGAATTCTAATACATTAACAAGGCATCTAGAACTTGACTGACAGTGATGCAGGCATACCTAAATAAAGGACATACTTGGAAGACAGAAAAGCAGAAGACATTTTCCTTACTGCTTTTTTTCACACTCCTCATGCAGAGCTATTATGTTCAGTGTTATGGATAAAAGTAGAACAGTCACTGGTTAGGCTTGCTGCAGCAGAAAAATGTTATAAGAAGTCATTTGGGGTAACCAGACACTGGAGTGGCCATTTCTAACTTGTTATTAATGATCACAATGCTGATCCAAAGACTACTACAGGCAACTGAAAGACTCTGACTGGCATGGGATTTGGAACAGCCCTGAATGCACTCATCCATACAAAGATTTCTGTTGGGAAATCAGGGTGGGTGTAAATAGGAGTACACAGACAGCTCAGAGCCCCTGTGATGAGCCAAGTCCTGCAGCTAAGGAGTTATTTTTACTTTTATTGAAGGAAAAATCTTGAGATAAAGATAAAATGCTAGGTTCTTTTCCCTCATCTTCTGGATGGGGAATGTTTTTAATCATTATTTAGGTTTTTTTCACCCCACTGTTTCTCTCTTTCCTATGCAATCTGAGATTCTTATATCATAGCACCAAGAATTAGTGGGAAATAGCACATATCATAAGATTTATGCTAAAAGGTAAAGGCCAACAAAAGTGCAGTCATCACTGAAGGATCCTTATGGACATCCTTCACCTTCCCCGTTTGCATGCAGCATTTACCAATGTCATAATATTCTTAACATGTAAGACTTTACCGTGTGTGATTCCTCTTGAATAACTAACATTTGTCTCTTTCAGGCAGCTGGTGTAACATAAATCTATGGAGCTGGAGATACTGCTCATTTAGATTTCCTTATTTAGCAGCTGAGCCTCATGCCTCTGCCGTTTTGCCTGGCACATCTTATTTTTGAAAAGAGTCCTAATGACTCTCAGTGGCTAAGTTTAACAGAGAATAGAGCAGACATCAAATGTCCATACCTGAGTTACTCCTAGCTCCTATCTCTGTAATTCCCTGGTCCAGCTGCTAATCTGAATTATGTAGATGCTTTCTAGAGCCCCAGTTCTGCCGGGCTTTTTTGGCAGAACAAAGAAGTCACTAAACAAGTGAATATTATATTTCAGTATCGCATTCAGTGCATGGTTATAAGCATAGCTCCTTTAAAATCACCGCCTGTTGCAAATCTTCTGTGACACTTCACAACATTATTTCTCCCCAAATTACTTTAATTCTGAATTTACAGCTGCAGGCACAAAGATGGGAATGTTTTGTGATGATTTCTTCTGTCCTCAGTTAATTAGCATGTGGAAAGACTGTCATCCCTGGAGCATGGATGATGGTGTCTGGAAGGCAATCAGATTTTCTAAACAAGTCCAGCTGCAGATGGGCCAGATTAATTTTTCTTTGAGTTCAAATAAGGAAAAAAAATACATGAGTCATGGAGCTGCTGTATTTACAGATGGTCCAAATGTGAAAGTCCACAGTGCTCCCAATAATGTCAATATAGAACATACAGCTCATTCAGGGGTGACAGCATCTTAATGCCTTTGAACTTCATTAATATCTACCAGCAGTATTATTGACAGGCATTCATCCATTAATTCTGTGAAAATATTACCAAGCAAGAGCAGAGTGCTAATACTACAGAATCACTTTTCTAGTCAGAGGCAAGTAATAACAATAGTGCCCGAGGAAGGTGCCTAACACCACCCCTGCCTTGAGGTTAGAAAATCCTATACTACAATACAAAACAGAAGGAAAGGTATAACATGGCAAATCTTTCTCCCCATGAATAAATAGCTGGAAGAGAAGAAAAGTCTCCCTGGAGAAAGGTTATCTGGTAAGGGACGTTTTGCTGGAAAACCTGTGTCTGTAGACCCAGGCTTTTGTAGGCCAAGGAGACAGACTTCAACTTGTCCATGATCCATTTAAAGTTCCTGTAGCAGTGGTTCATATCCCTGCTACTGCTGTCCCATCGGCCTTAGCACTTGAGAGCCTAATCAGCTTACAGATGGGAAACTAATGCTTCTCAGAGAAACAACAACTTACATCTTGCTGTGTGTCATGCACCTTGTTGCCCTCTGAGGTGAACACCTCCAATGCACAATCAAAACTGTGTCCCAGGGACTGTCACGCACTCCACGCTCCCCATGTTGGAGGCCACGAACAAGCCTGAGTGAACATATTTGAAACCATGTGTGCATAATTGCATGTACAAACAACAAGGCCAGCCTTGGAATTTGCAGATCCCAAACACAGCTGTTCTCAGGCACTCTGGTATATACACTAGAATAAGCTTTTCCAGGCAAGGGTTGAAGCCACAGGACCCTGGCAGATATGTGATGATGGTGCACTTGTCCAAGCCCGGGCTGGAAACTCTGTATACCACTAGGTGACACCCTTGCTGTGCCAGGATTGTGTCCAAGCCAACTCAACCTCCTGATAGTAGGGCTGGACCTAGAAGGAGTCTCAGGTCCTGAACATCTCCATCAGGACATCTCCCTCTCAGCTGCCCACTGGGCTCGCCTCCCAGGCAAGCACTGGAAGTGGTTTGTTGCAGGAGGTGGGCAGAGACTTGTAGAGCTGTGGGCGCCCTGAGCAAGGGTCAAATGCCCTGTTACAAATACACATGCCTGGCATAAAAGAAGCTCAGTCTCATTTGTTTCTACTCCCTTGGCTCTCCCTTCTCACAATGAGCACAGAGCGCCAAACTCTGATTAATTCAACACAACAGCAACAGACCACAGCTGGATGTCATAGTCGTATGCTGTTTATTGGGATGCCTGGTTGGATCTTCGCCTACAAACTAGATCTGACAATTGCGTATTGGTATAAGCAAACCGGCTAATGGAGCATTGCCTTCTTGTTACCTGCTGCACTGCCCTTATACCCACAGGCATTGTCGATTAAGATGGGAGCTGGAGAGACAGGAGATCTGCTCCTACCCTGCCTTTGATCTGCCTGTGATTCCAGAAGTCACTTCGCTCAAATGTTTCTAATTTCTCCTTTTACCTCTTTTTTTTCCACTTTCAGACATAAATCCTGCTGTGAAGGATATATCTGTACTATGAATTTGAGCAGTACTCAAGTCCTACACCAAAGACTTTATCAGCAATTAATAAAATCCTAAAATATTGTAACAGTCCCCCCAGGATTTTGAACTTGGCCACAACAGACATGCTGTGGTTTATGTGCATAATTCAATCTTTTTTTTTTTTTTTGCTTAGTTAAAAAATTACCAAAAAAAGAAAGAGCCTCTAACACTGTAGCACTGGCTCTCCTCTCATTTACACAGGTTCTACAATTCATTGAGTTCAGCAGCACTGTTTCCTGTTTACATCATCTAAGCAAAAAAGAATCAAACCCTGTATCCCTAGAAGCAATCCATCCACGCTACTGGATAATCGCCTGAAATCTCTATGGCAACAAGGAGGAAATTGTTCGGTCTACTGTCTGGGTATTTTCACTCTGTTTCTATGAGAGAGTGTTATGTCATAGACAGGGAGAGAGAGAATATTTAACACATAATCAATTAAATTTCACCTTTGATCCAGTCAGTTGTTTAGAAACATTATCTTGGCATCAGTGAATGATTTTTCTCATGGGCTGACAAGGTGCCATTTATTTTCTGTAAGGAATGATTAAGTTAGACGTCCCTATTCTTCCTGTGAATGAATGATGAAAAATGGATTCAGTATTGATTGGCCCATTTAGTAATGGTCCTGGATCTCTGTCTCTCTGCTCTTCACGAAATCTGGAGAGCATCATCCTCATGCCTGACCTAGCAAAATCTTTCTGTCAGGCGCAACACCACATTTTGCTTGGCCCCACGTGAGCGCTTAAGGAAGGAGCAGTAGGAGGGGGCATGGAGGCTTTCACAACTTTAACAGCTCTCATGTGGGAAGAAATGCACTCCCTACTCTCCCTACTGCAGGGGCACCAGTCATGTCTCATCATGTCTCCCCTCAGCATCTCAGTAGAGTCAGCGACTGACTACAGATATGCAGCAGATAAACTATTAACCTAGATGCAACTTCTGGACATACACTGAGGAAACAGCAAATAAATTCTTCAAAGTGTAGTGTTACTGATTGCTCCTTCTGAGATGATACAGGGCTACATCATGGTCAGATCTATGCTTTAGCCGGAAAGCTCAGTTAAGCAGAATGGATTCATACTGAGACCACTGATGTGGATCAAAAAGCTCCCATTGAATTCTGTGGGGTTTGTATCAGGCTCAAAACATTGATTAGGGCTCTAGCACATCATGAATTGAAGGGCTGACTGGCACCAACTTGGGCTGCTGTGTGGCTCGAGATCCAATCTAAACCTAAGCATATGCTGAATTTACAGACAACATACAGAACTACATCCTCCTACTGGACAAATAACAAGTTTCACAGCACATGGAACTGAAATTAAATCTTGTCTGTGTAGACAGAAAAAAGATTTGGTAATATCCAGATCTTTTCACAGTTCACAAAAGGGAACAATTCAAGTTCAAGCCCAGAATCTTGATGGCATGATGGCGTATTATGTCCTTACTGTAAGGGAAAAAGACCGTCTTATCATAAGAAGCAATCAATAAATACGGCTTAAAAATTTAGCAATATCGTCTTTCAAAACTGCATACTGATAAAACCAAAGTCAGCAGTTTACGCATAGGTGCTTTACAAAACCATTTGTATGCAAACACAGCATGGTTTATGCAAAACACGAGATTCAGCATTTTGTGGCATGTCACTTGCATCTTATTTGGCTGGATAGTATCACCTAGACTGTGCAGGATCTGACTAATTTTAAGGCACAGTCTAGAATTCAAAACCAGTCAGACTCAGAAACGTGTGTAACAAGCTTCTCATTTATGTTGCCATGCAATCAACAGTGACAGAAAATGCTCTAATCCCCCTGGAATAGCATTGCAATGTAATACAATCAAGTACTTAGCACTGCTACCATCTATCCTTCCATGTAAGGTTTTAGGCATCCTAATTATCTAACGTAAATTACCTCAGTGTAAACTTGCAGTGCTTCACAAAAGATTTTCAATAAATACTAATAATGCTGCTGAGAATATTGATAGCCTGCTGTTGAGATAGAGCAAACATCTCCTAGCCCTAGTTTTTATCCTAATAAAGATGCAGCAACATATAGTTTCCCAATTATATATTATACTGCCTGCTGAATGAGCTCTGTTTCTGTGAGCCCAGAATGTCCACTGGTCTAAATCAGAGGATCTACTGCTATGAAATGACACTTGCATAAGAGCCGTAGCAATTCATCCAGTTCCAGGCTCAGGATTTCTCCAAATTATAAATCTTCTGTCCACCAGCAATGCCCTGGAGTGGAAGGAGCTGTGAGATGATTAAAGTGAATAAATAAAGTGAACAAGCTAACATACATTTCACTCTAAATAATAATCAGGCAGCAGGGTCTGACGAACTGAGCTGAATATGTGCCTGGGAGTCAGAAATTCCCATGGTTTAACTGCAGTCTCGTTGGACAGTTTTCTTTACTTCTCCTTGCCTTGCTTTTCGGTTTCTCATTTTTATTTACTTATCCTAGTTAGGTCTTTTTTTGTAAATTATTTTGAAGGTGTAACAACAATTCAACACAGTGCCATCACTCTTCTGGGAGTTCTGTAAAGCACTGCCACACCTGTACATTTTCACTGCTGGTGCAGCTTCCTTCATCTGCATCTTCCCTTAATGCACATCCACTGTAGCAAAACCTACCTACACCAAGCGTGCTCTGCTTCGTGGTACTATGGGTAGCACCTGGACTGTGCTGGCACAGTCACTGTCACGGATCAGGTTTTCACCCTGTGGGGCACTGTGCAGTTATACAGTCGCAGGCAGTCCATCACTGAGGTCATGTGGTGGGAAAAGATAAATAAGCTACGGTAGAGGAAGGAGAGATCCCAGGTTGTGATTTGCTCAGCCATCACCAGCTGCTGGAATTGGTAAGCACGGGTGGGAATGCAATCATTTTATGAGAAAGCAATAACCACGCCACGTGTCAGCACCTGCCCAAGCATGGAAGCTGGGGCTGGCTGGTGAGGGAGGAGGCAGCTTGCTGTTATCAGGATTTTTCCTAGCTCATGCAACAAAAACAGAGAAAGCAGGGTTCTTCTCTAAAATTCAGAAAAACGCTTCTTGGAGAGTTCCTGAACAATACTAGCCAGGAATGCGGAAGGAAAGGAGGCTGCTTACTGATTGCTGCTCTTTTCCTTGCCTACTCTACAGAAATGATTAGATCCAAACAGACTCAGCTTGCAGGCTCTAATTCAGACACTTGGTTGACAGCCTTCATGAAGAGGACTCGCTGACTGTGAAGCTGTAACATACACAAGATTTAGAGAAGTCAAGATCTGGTGCTGAACAGGTAGGATACACAAAAGTATTACCCACGGTAACTACATTTTCTTAATTAATTCCAGGACAGATCTCAGGTCAAGATTTTCAAAACCACCCCCTGAAACAGAGTTCCCCTGGCCATAATTCAGCACCTAGTTGAACAATTTCATTTTCAAAATTGTCAAGTAGTCAGTACCTCTGACTGATCCCAAGAAATACGAAAGAAATATGGATGCCTAGTAGCTCTGAAAGAATCATAATATTTACTATGGATTAGACAGAATGTGAGTTTGGATAACCAATTTGCAAATATTAAACATAATTTTGCAATGTCACAAAAGCGAACGGGTTTAAGACACATCTATTTCAGCTACTTTTGCTACTCCACATAAAATCCGACAGCATGATCTTTAAATGCAAAGTGGTATACATTTCCTCATCCATAAGACAAGAGAAAGTTCTCTGAAGAATATAGTTATTGTGCTGCACCTTGGACGCCTTTCTGAGCACCTGAGCTTTATAGAAGCTCATACATAATGGGATATTAACAGGTAAACTTTGTCAGGCTTTGAAAAGCTTTCTCCATTTATTTTAGTTAGCACAAGAAATGTACAGATTTATTTAAATAAATGAAAGACTGGGAGAGATCTCATCCCATCACTTTTTTGTCGTTTAGCAGCTGAACAAATCCCATGCAAGTTAGCTTAGCATAGTCCACATTGCTTGCACATGTCTGTCTCTCTGCTGACAATGTTCCAACTGTTTCACTCATGCAGTTACTTGGAATTTACTTGCATTTCAGATTGCCTTTGAATAAATAAGACCCTGGAGCAAGAAGAGATTCTCTGGTATATGGCTCCTCACTGACAGTTTGATACAACAAAAGACTGAGCACGCTGAGGCTCAGCCTGCAAAGTGCTTGACATAAAAAATGTGTTTTACTTAGCACGTCAGAGGAGCAAGCCCCATTCACAGTCACCTCCTGTAGCAGCGACGAGTGCTAACTCTTACCTAGTCTACAAGAGAGCATTTTCCACTGAAACTGATGCTAGTTCCATGTCCTCCACAGGTACCAGAAGTGGGAGGTCAAGATCTATGGACAGCATGGACAGCAGCATCCCCCTGAGAGCTGAGAATTTCAAATCAGTGGTAGCCTTAATATTTGCCTCTCGGTTTACAAGCAAAGAACCTGACCCCAGGAGCACGATCACATAAGCAGTCCTATTCACTGTAAATGAGCTTCTTTCTAATTCAGTATCACCAAGCCAACCTTAAACTGCTGGCACAAACACAAAGTGGTCATATACCTTTTCCTTCCCATTTGTACAAAAGCTTATTACAGCACCTAGTACACACTTAGGTGAAGGAAAGATTATCCTCTACAGTACATCCCAGATTTTAGTAAGTGCTGTGACTAATTTTTTGTTGTTTACTTCCTCAATATAGTCATCATCTGACAATGCTTGTTTTTTTTGTATTTGGATATATTTTTCTTTGGCTGGTAACATCCTGTGGCCCTATGCCGAGGGCCAGAACATGAAGTAACTCCTCCTAAAAAGAAAGGAGCTCACAATCTGCATTTTGAACAAAACCAGTGTATTGATTCAGCATGTGCCCTGCATACTAGTTTTCTAGAGTAATTTCTCAATCCTGTTGTCATAAGAAACCTCCAAAAGCCTTGATCCAGCTGCCAGAAATCAAACTGAAATGAATGACTTTCAGTCCTGAATTTTTCATCTGTCTAAAGCAAGATTCTTATGAGTCAATGCTAATATGTATTCATACATTTGCACGGGTCAAAATTTCATCATCGGTATTGCTATACTTCTTCACATCACAAAAAATGCCGACTACCGAAATTATAAAGCATTCATTTATGTCCTATCATTAATTTGCCGATGCTACTGAGCAACGTAATTATCCAACATCAAAAACTGGTTTGCTTTCTTTGAAAACTGAGTGGGGTGAGAAGTCATTAAAAAAAAAAAAAGGTAATTTAAGGCACACAATACAGGCAAAACAAGATTGCCTACTTGCAGCATAAACAATTATTTCATAACTCTGATAGTATACTTGGAAACAATAAAATATCCCTGACCTGGCTTTTGCCTCTCGCTGGTACAGCAAGTTATTGAAACATTAGATGTCTTGACAGCTCCCTGTAATGTGAAGCCTTTGACCTTTAAAGTGTTCTTTCTTATGTCTCTTCTTGACCTCATGCAGTAAACCAGAACTAAGTCAATCTCTATTCCTTCCAAAAATATTTCATATAATTCTTTGCATAGATCTTTGATTAGCCATCCACTTCAAGAATCAATGAATAATTCCTCAGGCAGTTATTTATTTGTAGCTTTTGTAACATTTTAACAGAGCATGACTACAAAAGCCACAAATGGGAACAAACTTACCTGAGTAATAGGTGAGATATGAGAAAGTTGGTGAGATTCCTTTGCTCATTCAAACCAAAAAAGTCATGAAGAACTGAAAATGCATATAAGCTGTTTGGAGTCTACAAGTTCTTCATTTTTCCACATTATTTTAAGAATGGAAGGTATAAAATGTTCATTTCAATCTGTATTGCTTATCTGAAACTATAATTGTAGAAAGTAAACGTCACTCCCAGAAGCTGTAAAAGGTGGGAAAAGGACAGACAGATTAAAAGTACAAAACAACAAAGTTAGCTGAATTTCTCAAAATTATGGCTTTCATTTAAGAAAAACAAAACCAAAACAGAACTCCCTAAATTTTTTTTTTTTAATTTTATTTCAATTGCTTCTTGCATGTTACAGTTGTCAAAAGTTTTCAGCCTCTGGGGAAAGGAAATCAACATTTAAAATGGAATACGTAATTTTCCTTCTTGTACAAACCATTTTTGCTCTTTTTTTCTGAACCGTTTAGTTAAATTATCATGAGCTCATGTTCAAGACGGGGTGGAGAATGCTGTCTTCCTAGTGAGCCAAACTGAATGACCACCGGAAACATAATTCCACCACAAACTGCGGATTTTGCTACAGCTGCTGCTAACCAATGCCTTAGCACCTGATACTGATGCCGTGGTCATGAACGTGGACACTGCGGCTGCTGCGAGCCCATGATGCTGAGCCACTGTTCAAAAACGTGCCTTTCCGCCAGACCCACGTTGTAACTCCAGCACTCTCCTTCGGCTGACTCATCACCCAGCATCCTCTCAGGGGTTCAAGACCTGGTGCAGTGGTGGAGAGCTGGGCCCACCTGCCTGAAGCGATCAGACAAAAATCAAAGCAAAAACAGAGTAAGGTGCATCAGACAGGGTCCTTGTGGGGAGCAGAAGGGGCAGACCCAGCAGACAACTTTTTGTTTGATTTTCATTAGTGCTTCATTTGCTGATCATATTTGCAGAGAAAAAGGCACCGAATTTACGGTCGGCAGGCTCAGTCTTTTGACTTTGGCCCACTAAGAGAAACTCGAACGATAAAATATACAGTTCAGGGAAAATTGTTGTGTCTTCTCAGGGAAAGGGAGTAAGGATACTTTTCAAACCAGAACTGCTTTTATAATTAATTTAGGTGAATTTTTTCCCCCTTCCTCTTTTCCCCAACAGTAGTTAGTTGCTATTTTCACCATCTCCTAATTACTTAGTACTGGTTTGTGGGAGGATTCGGCTTCACACGGCATCCCACACAGGTTGTCATTTTGACAAGAATTCCTTCATTAACAAGCTGTCAATACCCTGCCAACAGCCACCATTTGGTTTGTTAAGGGAATGGGGGCTCTGGAGTGAAGAGTTGGCTCTGTACCCTTTCCATTTTTTTAAAAGAAATAAATAAATAAGGCGAGGCAGATGTCTGCCAGTCTGTTCCTTTGTGACACATTGCAGCCTTTTCTTTTTTTTTCTTTCCTTTTTTTTTTTTTTTTTTTTTTTTGCCTTGCTGAAAGAGCAAGGCAGAAGAGGAGGGAGAGGAAAATCACACAGACTGCGTAGGTTGTAGCTCAAGTTACTCTCTCCCTGTCGCGCTGCTTCCTCGTGAAGCCAGGTTGCCTGAGCACTCTTTGCCCCACGCTACCTCCCAGCCCCATATGCCTTTCCGACATGCCCCAACTTTAGCATAGCAGTAAGGGAACACTCTGAAGTAATACAGGCACAGTTTTGCCTGCAACCTTTAGAACAATCATCCTAATGAAATATGTAGAGAGCTTGCCCGTCACATAGGTGCTTCCAGAGGAGTTTGTCCTTTCCTGCTAATTAACTGGATTAACACAGATGCTGACAGGCTTTGCCAGGTCCTCCTATCACTACTCTGTCGAGATGCTGGTGATTAAGAACGGCTTTGTGCATCTCCCCTCTTGAAAGCCATACCGTATTTGCACAGTCATCTTTTTTTCTCCTATTAGCTCCCAAGATCAAATCCCAGCTTGATTTCACTGATTAGTTTTTGATTGCACTGTGCCTGCTAGGTCAGGTTTCAAGGTTAGCACAGATGCTGAGAGAATTGGGGCATTTGTCCATCGTCTGGGGCATTTCTGAGAACCTGCTCTTGCAACCGAGTTTCATCTATGTCAAGCAGGAATTTAGCTGGGTTGGCACCGATGACTGGAAATGAAAAGGCAGACAGTGGGACAGAGAGCAGAGAGGGACAGAAAACTGTATTGTATCCAGAAACTACAAAAATAAAGTATTGTTCAGATTGACAGGGGATGAAGCCAGTGATGTCTCTTGAGGTCTGTCTGGCATGTTTTCGGTTCTAACATGCCAGTGAGGTTATCGTTATGTCCAGGAGACACTTAAAGGAACTCAGGGGAATCAAAGGAATATTTTTTTTCCTCTTTTTGTTCCTGTCTAATCATTATCACTTAAATGTCAGGTAGAACCTCCTTTCAGCTGGAAAATCGTGTATGTAAGGGTCATATCTGAACACAGAACACACATAATTGTTTGCCAACAGTCTTATGTACATGCAGCTACCCACAACATAGGTATAAAAAGAACCCAGCTACACATTTCACCTTATGTTAAAAATTCAGTTCCAGCCTTTATTTTGAAGAAGCACAAAGGTGTTTATGCCCCTATAATTCTCAGATACAGACAAAAGGATCTCTGCTACATAATTATGAGGAAGTAAAGCTATCTAATTTTTGCTGTAGCACACAGACTCCTTTTGCACAAGAGTGACTGACTGAATGATGGAGGCGGTAGCAAAGACCACTTGAGATTCCAGTATGAAAAGCAGGTTCCAGCTACATCAGATGCAACTCTGAAGTTGCTTTAAAATGTCTAAGTGCAATGTAAACACTTCTACTGGATGGAAAAAACTGTCTCCTTACCAGCTACAAATACATCCCAAACCTAATTGCCATGAAGCCCACATGAGTGGAGTCATCGGATAAGTAGCAATAAGGAAAAATGGGATGGATGCAGTATGTGCCAGTCACCCTCCCTGTTTATATTGCTGTCTCTTATGCTTTCCTCCTACCTTCTTGTCTTTCTCTTGTTCTTTGTTTATTTAAAGCTCCTCCTGTTGGTTCATGCAATACTGGACAGTATAAAAGTAGGATAAGCAGAACCAGCAGGGAGATGCTCAGGTAGCCAAAGTGTATGCACCTTGCAAGACACAAGTGCATGTGTCTATACACACACACACACACAAACACACGTGCACCTTCACCTTTGCAAACTTTCCATCCTCTTTGGGCTCCTTCAAGCTCCCACCGCCACCAGCTCACCCCAAAGTAGGCACTGGTGATCCCACTGCCCTCCCTGGCGGCAGCAGACAACCAGGGCCAGCCTGGGACCTCCACATGGGGACTGCCCCAGAGGCCTCCCAGGGCAGGTGTTGCCGGGGCCTCCCTACAGCTCTGCAAACCTGCAAGAAGTATTCACTACATATTTTACCTTACCAAAACCCACATCTCCATTTATCCTGGGAGCTTCTTTTGTGCTTATTCCCACATGAGAGAAATTAAGCACATGAACATCTCCTGTCATAACCAGGTCTAAAGGGCCTTTGTCCTTGCCCCTCGCATTAGCCTTTCTAAAAGTTGGTTAGTAATTCTGAAAGAAAAGCTTTAAAAAACACATTGTAGTCAGGGGAGCCAGAGGGAAACCAGGAGGCTTGCATTTCAGAAAACTTCTCAGCATGCAAATGAGATGTTGGCAAACATTTACGTGCCTCGGCTCTTCAAGGGGAGTGTAAATGAATCCTAGACATCTAATATATAATATGTAGAACAGAGCCAGGCTATGTGTTTACAGTGCCCCAAATGGCACATTGTTAGAAGAACTTCTGCAGAAGACTTGTCCACGCAGTCAGTAGTGGGAAAACTAAAGCTGTGGGAAGCAAGATGTGACCCAGAATTCAGCCTCCAGGATGACTCTTTATCGACAGCAGTTTCCATGGTTTAAATGCAGAAAATAAAAACCTGAGACAGGTTCAAAAAGAGGAGCACTGAACAGCACTTTCAAAATCCTGTGCTCTGATACAGACAGAATCACCTACGTTTTTAAAGTGGTACTTGGGGATCTGGCCATATGGTTCCCATATACCTTAATGGGACTCAGCCAAATCCCTTATGCAGCACTTCAACAATGTAGAAAAGTATGCCAGGCTCTATGCCCGTCATTGTTATTTGTTGCAGAACATTAACAAAAAACAGCCAGATTTAAAATGTTCCTATTATAAAAATGTTTTCTTAAACAAAAAAGAAAAGAGGGACCACAACAGAGAAGTTATTAGCAGGAGTGACACCCTGATAGACCATGATGTTGCTGCACAGCAAGTATTATCATCACCATTGCTTCAAAACTCATGTTACTTAAGCATGGGCAGGACTGGAGATAAAGTAAAACCAGTTCTCAGCTTTCACTACAGTATTAAGAAAGAGTTGATGAGTTGATGCTTCTGATAATGGAAGATGTAGCATTATTCCTTCTCTTTTTCAACCAGAAAAAAAAAAAGAAATAATTGTCATTACATCCTGGATTATTTCAGAGCCTCAAAGATAACGATTTTAGTATAGGATTTCTTGCGTTGGTTGTTTGTGTCTCAGAACAGGTATTCTTCTAAAATATCTGTGTGGACACTGAATGACAAAATGTTAAAAATGTTCAGAACATCTCCTCAAACAGTTTCTTTGGACTGCACTGAGCATCCAGTGCGCATGAATGCCTCTGTTTTTTGGTCAAGAAAAAATTCACAAACATTAGCATAGACTCCTGAACTGTTTACTTCTCTTGCAGGTACTCTGGTTTGCCCAGAACCAAACCCCGCAGTGTTCTGACTAAGGTGCTGACCACGTTGAATCACATTCTCAAAACGAGACAAGAGCAAACTCTTCTACTAAGGCAAATCTGCCCCCATGAGTTTTAATAAAGCAACGCCAGTTTACATTTATTTGAATCATGGGCTGAAGAGTCTTATTTCATTCATATTTGTATTTGCAGAACATCTGTCTAAATAGCAATACGACCAAATCAACCAAAGCAAACTGAGACCAGGACAAAGAAATGTCCTGAATTTTCTTTGAAGTTTAAACATTTACCGCATTTAAAATGTTTTTAAAATAAATTATAGATACGAAATGTTTCAATAGACAGCCTAGTTGTGATTCTTCACACAATAATAAAATATACTGTATTTATGAAAATCAATTGATGTAAGGCCCTGTCATGGCATTGTTTCTGAAGCAGTTTTTCTTTCGCAGTACCAGTTGTATTGCTCTCCAGACCCACTCCATTTACACCACACTACTTGCTGACATAGGTATGACCACAGTCAAAGAATATCTTGACTCAAGGAACCAAAATCTTTCCTGGGTCTCTTAAGTTAGACATAGCCTGTTTCTCTGTAAGCCATTTTCTAGGTTCCTACTATGGATTTGAAGAACCAGTTCAGGTATTCTCACATGGTTTATCCCAGGGGATAAAAAAACCCTATAGGGCCCAAGAATAAAATTATAGACAAAAATTGGAGTGATATTGCTCTGTGCTTGCAGTTGCCTCTTTGGCAGTCTCAGGGTTCTCTATTCTGCCTGTTGTTATGTTGTTATGTAGAAACACAGAAAAATCCATGATGTGTATTTGAAGCCAAGATGGTAAACATAAGTCAGTATTCCTAATGATAAAAGTACATTCTAGACGCTGTTACAATCCAGGCAACCCAACCAATAACAACTGCAAAATACTAGTGTCTCTGTCATGCAGTGTGGGCTAAAAGTGTACTAACTGAAGAATTTAATGTAAGTAGGTTTATATTACATGTACGGTTATTAAAGCAAACATGGGCTGAGAAAAGCCATGACGATAATTCTTTTATGTAGTTACTCGTGTAGCATTTCTTAAACTAAAATAATACATTTTCAAAAGGAACAACTCAGACTGAAAATATTGATTTTTATCTAAACAATACTGCGAATATATTTCCTCATGAGGTCTTGGAGCCCACAGAGTATTTCTTATAGTATCTTATATTATCTTAAAGATAATCCACAAAGGACAGAGAAAGGTATTTGTGCTCCTTCTAGTTTTGTAAAGACACCTTGAAAAGTTTTATATTTAATGTTAACAAATATGTCCCTCCATTAGTGGTTTTAATATTCAAAGTCTTGGGTACAAGCCAAGCCATCCACTGTATAAATCCTCAAAGGCACTCACATAGGGGTTTGGATTAGGTAATCAAAATACATAAGAACTAAAATGCTTTAAGAGTCTCAGAGGTATTTGCAAGATGAGCTTCAGCCTGGGGAAGTGGGTCTTCCTCGTTTCCCTCTGGAGGACAGAGGTAGGCTTCTTCAGGAGCAGCTCATACCAGCTAAACCTCAGTGTCTCCCTCAGCTGCCTTAGGTCTTTTGGAGGTTTCAGTATCTGCAGTGCTATCAAGTCTAAGTAGCTTAGGGAAAATTTTAGATGCTTGTATCCTCCAAAAAATACAGATAACTGCCTTAGAAGATTGTTAAATGCCTCTGATCAGGTTAGTGTCTCCCTGCCATTGATCCCAATGCTTTCAGTTCTCTCTTGGCCTGTACATGCACCAGAGTTTCTTTTCAGTCTTTTTCAGAGCAGGACCTTTATAGTATGACCTGGAAAAATAAAAACCTTGTAGTCCAAGTCAGATACCAGGTTTCTTACACTTCAAACAATCTAAAGTGAAGTAAGAGCTTAATGAAGTTATGAATTAGAGGTTTAGGTAACTAGCTTTGCACAACTTATTTTGGCTGTCTGGGCATTGTCATAAGTACACATGGTATTTTATGAACACGCATACATATATATATACACACACTTGTACGCACATGTGCACCCAGAGGCTTGCAAGCCATCAGGTAGCATTTTCAGTGGTCCTTAAGGTTACAGATGCATAAGGGGAAGAGCAGATCACATGGTGGCAGCTACCTGCTGCATCATCGATCTGCCACTTTCTGAAGCCAGGGCAGCTTGGCTTACCAAAGAAATCCAAGGCATGTGTGGTTTAGATACCTTTGGGCTCCTGAAGATGTAATGTAATGTGGAAAGACTCCCCAAACAGAAACTTTTGAATTCTCATGCTTTGTATTGGAAACCTAGTCTTGACTGTGGGACTGTAAATTGCACTGAACTTAGCTGCTACACACTGAGCCAAAGTCTGTCCTCATAAGTCTACAGCTTAGACGTCTTTCATCTCAAGGTTAGTTTTTCCTTCACAATGAAAACATTTCCCCAGCATTAGCAAATGGATACCATCCCCTTAGTTGCCAACTTGACGGTGCCTTCCTGTTTAGATACTATTATTGCAGATTAATTATTTAATCCAACCTGATTGTCATGCCCATTGACTGTTTACTAGCAAAGGCTGCTTTCATTTATCTCTTGAGATGGTGCAAATACTTCCTGACAAACTGCAGCTTGCAGATACTGATATATATATATGTGGCAACACATGATTTTGAAACAGAACAGACTCCCCTCAGCTCCCTGTTGAATATTATTACCTGTGATCACAATAATACTGTGGAGTTCCACTGTCCACTTCTTGTACATTGCACTGCTGTGTCACACAAATTTGTAGTTCGGTAAACTCAGCAAAATATCCGTTAATTGTTGATGATGATACAGAATTTTGCAACCATTTACACTGTCTGGTAGTATTTTCTACTTACCCTCCATATTTGCAAATGACTACAGGAGAGCTGAGAATCCAGATATTTATCATGATGACTGATGTCAATAAAAAAGAAATTATATTTTAGTCATCCGCTAAAAAACTGTTCACCCTTGGTGAGTGGGTGAATGTATTCTTTCAATGCAACCCCGAGGAAAAGAATAATAGTTTAAAGCTTCACTGCTCCAATTGTTCTGTCATTCCTACAACTAGTAGCTGTTGCAGTTGAAAACTGTCATCTAGAAATTTATCCTATTAAAAATGAGGTTGTGTCAAGAACAAGATTTGGCTAAAAAATGCTATTTTAGATTCCTTTTTTTCTGTATGGGATATCTTATATGAAATTAAATAAGCATGCTGGTTTCAGTGGGTTTCAAGATTTTTCAAGACTTTTCATTCTATTTTCTTCTTTTGTAACTATAAGCATTCGAATGAACAGAACTGATTTTTTTTTCCCATCTTCTGAATCATCAGAGAGTTCAGTAAGACTTTGAAAAGGCAGAGTAACAAAAGGAGAAAGAGATTTAAAAAACCCAGCCAACAATCTAAGTTTTAAAAAGTTGAGTCCCAAAGATGAAAAAAGTAAACATTTAAAAAAGAAAAAAGATATAAAAAGTAAAAAACCTTAGGAGAAATTCATATTAGTTAGTCTTGGTAACAGAAGAAGAGGGAGAATTTATATAAAAAATTCCTGGATAATACACTCCAATATAAATTAAAAAAAAAAAGGAAGACAGTATTCTATTTAAAAACCTGAATATAAGAAACTTAATAAGCACATAACATTTATTTAAATGTAGTTTCTCAATCAATTTTAACATTTAACTACAGAATTAAAACTTGTCCCTACCTACCTCACAGTCATAATGTTAAAATATTCAGATTTGTAACACTCCAATAAAATAAGGAATTATGCCTGCCTGTCTATTATCAGGGGAAACATGATGACAGGAACAGTTTTGTGTGAATTAGGACTGCAGAATATGCCTTAAGATCAGAAAAGGAATGTATTTTACCTCAGTTTTCAAAAGGACTGATTATTAATATGTTTCCTCCTTAGAGAACTATTTATGCCTAGGATTTCTTCAGACAATTTGGCACATCAATACATTTCTATTGATAGCTATTTCTTCATAAACAAGGATAGATAAACACATGCTCGAGCACCTCGTTACTTGCCTTGTACTCCCAGCTCTTTTTACAAACTGTGACTCACCGCTGTACCTTCAATGATGTTTTACGATTCTAGGTGGAGTGAATTCTATTTATTTCTCTGATTATAGCCTCCAGTTCTGATAGGTATTGGCCATATCAGACGTTATCATCTTGTTTCTGGTAACGTCAATGAAACAAGGATTGGTTTCAGGTGATGGAAATAGCTCTTATCTATAATCATGGATGAAAATGATGTAATTCAACTGTTGTCTGTATGACTATATTGGCTAAATATAATAGCAGGCTGTTGGAAAACAAGACTTCCTAAGCATACAATGGAAAACTCTGTCTCCTGAGGATCTCACTGCATTTATCATGGACAGCCGATCTCATCTAGGACACTAGAAGTTAAAGGGCTTTGTCTGGATAAAATCCGGTTAGATCAAGTTTCCTTTGTAAAGAGGAGAGCGTCTGTGAGAGGTTCACGGAGAAAGCGCCTGATGGAGAGCAAGCAGGAAGACCTTGCTGAAGGGTTTGAAGAAGGCAGTCTCTGCCTCTTTTCCCAGAGTAAATTGTTTCAGGTAAGGGGGATCTAGGTGAAGACTTCCTCTTATCTTACAACCCCATTTTCTTAAATGAAGGTTTGATAAGGTTTGCTTCAGTTTTGCTAGGAAATCTGTCTTGTCATCACTGACAAACACCATTTGCTTCTTCCTGGGAAGGAGAAACATCTCCTGGGAAGGAGATGGGATCAGCCCCCACTGGTGAGGCTGTGACTGAAGCTGGGGTTCACTGACTGGGTCCCAGTGTGATGCTGGGAGGATATAGGGAAAGAGAAGAAACATATGGGAACAGGAAGGAAGGGAAGAAACAATAAAACGAAAATACAGAGTAGGGATCACCCTGCCCTGCAACCACATAGGCATGATAGCAACAATTGCCTGAAACCAAGGGAGAAGGTTTTGCACGTCTGTATTCTAGTCAAAAACAGAAAAAAAAACCAAACCAAAACCAAAAAATCCCACAGCCATCCCCTGCTAAGGGGGCTGGTTTTTTTTTCCCCTCCCAGCTTATTTAACAGATAGCACTTAGCTAAAATTGAAATAAATATGCACTGGGCTACTCTAAGATGGAGGTGAGACGTAAATGAGACATTCACTTTAACAGCCCTGAGGGAGACACCAGCCTTAGCCTCTTGTGACCTGCAGCACTGTAAGTCTACCCACTGACCATTAGTACTGGTCGCTCATCACCTCCTTTTCAGTAGGATTTACTGTAGATTTAAGGAGAGTGAACTGTTTTTCCTTGCCTTGGTTTTTTTTGCTGTGTTAATGTTTCATATCCATTTTTCCTGAGAAATAAAAACATTTAGCTAGAAAAGCTTTTCTCTTGGATTAGATGCAGTTGGCAATGCCAAAAATAATAATAAGACTTTTAGATTAACAATATTTTTCAAGGAGTGAATCAGATGACAGATATCTTCATTTAATAACCCCTGTTAGCTACTCCTGCTTATGAGAGGACATAATTTCCCTCTCTCTCACTTTATTTTTGGGAAGTTTAACCGTGCAGGGATGCTCCCTCAGGATCACAAAGCAAACTTGGAGGCTAGAGATGCAGAAGGAGTATTTGTTAAAAAGTTTATAATTGTAAGTGCCAGTTTTTCTATAAAAAGGAAGCTGAGAAGCATGCTATGAATGTTCATTTGCAAAGCCTCAAGCTGTGACTGCGTAGCTGTGAATCTCATCCCGCTATTGTCAAAGCGCCGCATTGGTAATTGGCAAGAATGGATGGCTAGCCACACACAAAGTAACAGAAGTTACAAGATCAGCAGCAGCTAAATATACTTGCTGCGTCTACAGAGTGTAGAATCTGCTTTTATTCTTTTTCCTCCGAGAGCTGCGTGGTGGGTGATGAAGTATAAAGTTGGGGAACACGGTGAAAGCGCAATCCCCGTGACTTAGAGCCGGAGTCCAAGCCCTCCGCTTTGACCTTCCTCCTGCGCTTCAGCAGGCCCTGGCGCTGCAGGGGCGGCCGAAGCGACAGCAGCACCCGGCGAGCCCTCGTCAGCGTGTTACTCGGCAAAGCCTTCGGGGACCGCCGGGTGCCCGGAGGTATTAAATCACACAGTTGTACCTGCGACCGATGCTCCCCGAGGGAGAAGACCACCGACTGCCGGAGGGAATGTGGAAGGAAGTTCTCAGTGATATCACGGGGCACAGTATGATGTAACGTGACATGACGCGCGACGTGATAGGCTGGAACGTGGTATAACGGCAGCGATCTAGGGGGCAGGAATTTCACCTCAGCAGTGACCCAGATTGCAAAACTTCTGCTATAAACTCCTGTAATGTAGGAAAGATGCTGCGAGTGAAAAGATTGTACCTTTTTTTTTTTTTTTTGCAACAGCTGTGAATCATTTGACATTTAGGAAATAGTGTAATAAAAATAATAAATAATAATTTAGCCAAAGCCTGTTGGATCCTTTAATAGATGCAATACTTGAGCTGCTTGGTGTCTCTAGAGCATTTCTGAAATGTTATCAGAAAACACAGGTAAAAGAACATCCCTTTGGTAGCTCAGAATGTCCTCTAACGATTCCCTAGCCAGATAATTTGCTTAGACTCATCACCTTTACTATCATAAATCAAACCTTGATGTGATTTTAAGTCCCTTAGCTACCCACACAGAAAAGATATTGTATTAGATTGTTTTCTGTTGCATTTTATCCCTTCCTGTTCCAAAAAGTTTGGTAGAAATCAAAGCAAGTTTTGAAATTATAGGGAATTTGAAAGTGGGCTTTTTTTCAGCTATTGAAGTGGCTCAGTCTTGTCCTTTACTTTGGTGGAATGTCTGAAGGAAAATGTTTCCCATTTGGGTGGGGAGGAGGACCTGTTTTTGTGGTGTCTGAAAACTGAGAGAGTTGGTTGGAGGCTTAAGATATACAAAGATGTTTTCTCTGTAACAAAATGGGAAAACTCTGAATTTAATTTCTGGTTATTTTACACAAAATCAACTTTCTAAGACATGGATTGTGCCACTCCAGCTATGGTTCTGGAACAGTACATTGGACGTGGACTGAAAAAGGAGGAAACCACTGGTGGTAGCACCATGACTGGGTGAGAAGACAGGCACCATAAAAAAGCATGTAGAAGCACATCTAGGAATCCTCCGACCTAAAAAGGGTGCTTCTAGAAGAAGTAGGAAGCAGGAATACTCAGACTATGAAAGAAGTTTCATTACGGAAGGAAATGGGAATATGTCAAACCTTGTTTCATTTTTAACATGCCAAAACCAAAACTGGTTTAAGCCACCAATTAATGAAAATTACATATCCATGCCTAAAAAACTTGATTTTGGCTCACAACTGAAAGTCTGCGTCTTGATTTTAGCCCTTCTAAACTTTCTAATTTCACACATGAGTGTAGAGCACACCCAAAAACCACTGTTTCCATCGAAGCATTTTTCTTTCTGATGGTTCCCCAAACTGAAATTCCAGTGCAAATGGTTCAGGTTGTAAAGTGTTCCCATTTTAACATCAGAACCACTTCTCCCAATGGTTTATACTCTCTCAATGGTTTATATTTGTGACTAGCAGTATTGGCGCAGCGATACGTAGGGCGATATGGAAGGAACAGGGACTCCTGCTCAGGAAAGGGGCTAAGAAGTGTTTTGGGAGGGACTGCAGGGAATGAGGAGAGATGCAGGGAGCTGTGCAAAGGACTAAGGAGGCACTGATGAAAAGGACTGCCGTGGGGAAAAGACTAAAATTTGAAGTGATTGCTGTAGGCAGACTGGGAGGGGTATGAAAGAGAAGCAGCAGATGGAAAAACCTGGGAAAGGTACCGTATTTAAAGAACAGTGGTACGGCATAATCCTGGCAGGGTAGTATTTGCCACAAAGAGAAGTGTAAAGATGAAAACCATTAATTACTAGAGCAGTCTTAAGAGTCAGTTCTCTTAAGTGTAGTGAATGTCAGAATATTTTGAAAGACTTTCATTTTCAAGGTGTGTGATTCAACAGCCTGCATTTTGTTCATAAGGGGAATGGGTTAAACTCTTGCCTGAGGTTGAAAGACAGGGAGACCTATGGGAAAAAAGGGGACATTTGCCTTCACTCATCTGATCTGCAGGTGAGGTGCCTGGAGCCGAGTAGAGGACAGCGAGGAACAGCTTCTTTTAAGAGAAAGTGGAAGCAATGCCCTCTCTGACCATTGCTTTCCAACAGGGACTCCTGCCCTGGCAGGAGTGGTCCTGTTGAGGGTGGCAGCAGGTGAGGCAGAAGTATGATGGATAAGGGGAGTGAGAGAGACATTGATAAATGGTTTCCAGGTCTGAGAAAGAAAGCCTGAGCAGATGGGCTGCTCTCTGCCCAACAAGGACGTTGTGGGGGGCAGAGGCCCAGCCCAAGCTGTGCACTTGTCCAGTTGACCAAGAAATGCTGGTTTGTTTTAGAAATACTGTTTTGCTCTGCAAGAGCAGCTGCTGGCTGTCTCTGCTCCCTGTGAAGAGTTAAGTCCTCATTTCAGAGCAGCTGTAGGCAGCTCTACGAGGGCCATGAGGGTGAGCAAGGGGACAAGGAGGCAAGGGGGCCCAGGAGGAGGCTGAACGCATGGCTGCTGCCCCAAAAACTCACCCTTGGGGGTTGAGCAAAACCCAGCTGCATCTGAAATAACAGTTAAGTGTGAGGGCTTGGGAGTCCGTGCCTTGGAGTCATGGTCTCTCAAGTCTCCAGACCAGGGAGCTGTTCCAAGAACAGAAAGGCTCCTCTCCACTCCAAACACAGAGGTGTCCTCCCCGGAGCCAAGCAAGACGAGGATGGATGCAAACCTGCCCCTTACCCCCACGTGCATCTGGGGACGCAGCTGGGGTGTGCGGCATAATCCAGGTAGTTTGAAGGGCTCCCAACAACCCTGCTTAAACACAGGCTCCTATATCCCGCATGGAGCAACCATCCCTCATTCCTCCTCTCCAAAAGTCTGTTTAACCAGTTGAATGACCTCCTGGCAGCACTGTCAGTCTTGGCAGTGGCTTGGGAGGCAGCTCTGGGAGTATCATCTACATCAACAACTCAGTCACTAGTTCATCACTGTCCTCTCCTTCCCCCTCTTCTCCCCACCAACCAAATACTCTTTCCTAAAGCCTTTCTGTTGCTTTCTGGTTTGGTTTTCCGATAATGCCCCCTTCCTTGTTGCACTGAACGGATCCATTCAGAGACAAAACCCCCAAAGAGTTAAACAGTAATTACTGAACAGGCCAAGGCACATGGATCTACACCTAAAGTAGCATAGTCGTAAAATACTTCTGCCCCAGATCCACAAGCACTGTACAGTCTGTTTTGAATAGCCTCTGGATAATTTTGTGTGTTTTAGAGGGCAAGGTAAGGGTACGTAAGCCTTCTGCAGATCACGGTGCGTAGCAGCAGGTTAGCTGACAGACAGGAAAGGCTGCATTTCTTCAGCAATAATATCTGGACACTGCAGGACATGTCTCTTTTTAAAACAAGAGGTATTGGTAAGGGAAAGTCTAGCAGCATTTGGAAGAAGCAGGGGGACACATATTGGGGGATTTTACTAAAACTCTTTGCTTATTATTCCTGTGCATTTGTCTGTGGTGTCTAACTGCTGTTTGGAGCTCCGTTTTGGGAACTGCATAGAGCAAGGCAAGGCAGAGGAGCTGACAAATGGGCAACGAAGTTGGCACACCGTGTAGCAGCAACACGTCCTCCCTACCAACAGCTGGTACCCCTGGACCAACCACTTTTTTCAGCATAGCCCCACAGTGATGCTTCACTGCGCACATCATACAGAGTAATCTGGTTGGGTTGGCTTACCTCAGGTACCCACCTCCATCAAAGCCCATGGCAAAACTAGCACACATCTTCCCCCGTGTCACCCTGTGAGCCAAGGAGGCCAGTCCATTCCTTTAACCCAATTTCCACTTCCATTCCCTTAGGTAAGTACACGCGCATGCTGTTAATAATGTTTCCTTGGTCATCTTTCTGTTCCTTCTCTTCATATTTTTCTAACAGGACTTTCTTTGGGGTTTTTTTTTTCATTTAAAGCAGAAAAAAATGATACTTTTTGGGGTTGGTTTTATTTCACTTTCAGAAAAGTGAAGCATACTGCAGAGAATATATGCACTTGGACTTGTGTGACTAACTCCCACACACACAGACCATTTCTCCTGGGAACTGAAACCCTTTTACCATGTGTTGGGTGACAAAACACATTAGTATATTCCTTATACAGAAACACCATATATCACTGTGTTTTAAGCATAATTGGGAAGGAAAATTGTAACACGAGCTCTAGAAAGTTGGACTCAGATGAGTGAGCATTAACCGTTCCCAAGGAAAGGACTGAGATGAGATTTGGCTTCTACGTTATGTTCTAGTAGAGATGTAGCAGGCAGCTTGTATTTGCTTTGGGAAGTGTGGCATGTTCCATTCGATTGCAACTGACTTGATAGAAATACACATGTATCCTGCATAAACATCAAGGAAGACTGTATTTAATGAAAGCAAGGCTGCATGTGCACATAAACAGAAAATAAAAGATGAAAAAAGAGGCAGGACTGCAGCCATACTTACAATCAGGCTGCAGGTGAACCCTGAGACAGATCATCTCCTCACCAGAAGCCGTCTTCACCCCCTAAATTCACATCTCTAGATCCCCTAACCTAATGGCATAAGAGAAATGTTCCATGTCTCGTAGGGCCGTGGATGCGCACGCCACGTGGCAAGCAGATGCCTTGTGGTCCCATACCATACTCCATCTAACAACCACATTCTTTTACAGCTCAGAGACAGAGGACGCAGAGGTAGACTTTCATTGTTCTTTTTTCTTTTTTCACCTTTGGATCTGCCTTTGAAAGAATAAAGAGCTTTATTCTCAGTACTTCTAACAGCAATGAAAAGCTAAGAACATGAGGCCCTTGGGCCCAATCCTGCAAATGGCTCTTAGAGAGCAGCCCACCTTCTCTGCAGAAAGCCTTGCTAAAAACCCGGGCAACAGCATTGCCAGGACGGGGAGCTGGAGTGGGAGAGTGGCTCCAGGAAATTACTCGTGCCAGGAACCTGGCATTTGTAGAGCTTGACCTGCCCTAGCACAACATCCCGAGTGAAACGACGAGGCTTGTGAAGGCTCTTAAATCCGTCTTCAAGGAATAGCACTAATATCAGTCCTTCCAGCTCTGCAATAACCAGATGTGAAAGACTTAGTAGCATAATAGCTTGCTTATGAGTCAGCCTGGGCTCCCGTGGCCCGCTCGCACGGCCTCGAGCTACAGTCCTGCAGGGACAAAAAGCATTCTTTTCTTCTGTTTTCTCTTCCTACCCGTGACAGAGGCTTCTGGAGATGCTTCAAAAATTACAGCAGCAGGAGCAACAAGCAGAACAATTTTCAGACTCTCCTTTCTAGAAATGCCTCTCCCTGCTGCCCGTGCTCATGCGTTGACAGCAAAACTGCTCTGGAACCACTGATTTTCTCTTTTGTGAGGTGCCTGGGAGATCTGGGCATAACACCCAGGGCACAGCTGTGCATTAAGCAGTACCATTTTCACCTCTCTCCAGCTCTCTGTGGTGCAGCAGCTTCTTTCTTCTTCGTTGCTTTAAGTGAAAGGAGAAACTCCTTAGCTATTTCTCTTGACATTCGAGTTTTAAAGATTTTTTTTTTTAACACCTATTGCTACATATGCTTCACTTTTCTGTTTTCTTCCCTTTCTCCCAAATATTTTGAAAAGAATTGCCACATTCGCTTAATATTGCTGGTATTTTGGGATTCCAGACTTTAAGATACAAGTCTCAAATACCAGCATGAGCTTCAGACAGTGAAATCATTAGCTGGAAAGAAAGAGCTCAAGCTGTCCATCAGCAGTAACATTTGCTACATGACAGAATGCATAGAGCTAGGTATAGAAAGAAAATATTTTTCTGGAATGCAGGAAATTACCACAATGACATTTATTGAAATTTTTTTAAAAAGGAATAAATAAAATGTACTTGTTGGAGCATTCTGACTACAGTGATGGGCCAGTCAAATATTTTCAGTGCTCTGATCAAGAACACTGTAATGTGGTCGCGGTGTAAAGGTATCCCAGCTCAGGGCATATTTGTCCAAGAAAGAATTTAGTTTGGAGATACTATTTCTAAATGACTGGTTGGTATTACAAGTCCTTCAAGCTTCTAATTATTTTATAGCTTAAGTGAAATTACTTCTTCAGAGAAGTAATATATTGGTTTCTTTTACATTTATACCATGGTGTAATTTAAGAACAGGTAAAATTCAGCTCCAAATAAAAAAATAACCCAATTACTCCTTATTTTGCTAAATATGTTCTCATGAATTGAGTGCTTCCTGCAATGAACACTCATAGGTCTTGCCCTCTCAATGGGACTAGAGCACCTAGTAATAGTTCGGCTTTTTCACAACAGCACTGGGTTGAAACCACGTCTCCTCTCTTCTTCCTATTACAGTTTAAGGTCCTGATCCACAGCAGTATTCAAACCTGACTTTGAGAATCTGAGTAATTTCATTATCTCTATTGGCAGCGCTGTCTGGACTGGGTTCTTCATGTCACCTGCAACCATACGCTGCTATTCCACAACAAAAGAGATGATTAATGTCATATTGTGAAAAAGAAAAATTTTTTTTTATGCAACTAAAATATATAAATCCAAAATAATTAAAATACTCCTGACTTTTCTCTGGCTATAAATCTACACACAACTGCTATGGCATCTGTGTTGCTGCAGTAAAGAACTATAGGAGCAATGCTTGACTTCCTTGTTGAAGGCTAGAGACAGTTGTCATTACCTCATCCTCCTTTATTTCGCCCACTGTTATAACTCTCCTTCAGGAGAAGAAGCAGGCTGACATACCTGTTCCTCAGCACTGACAGATGTCTCTGCTATTATTAAAGCTTAATCATAATTCAGCTGCATGCAGTATGTTACTATGTCTTACGCTGGATCTAATGGAGCTGCAGATACATTGAAAGAAAGAAGGACTCTGTTTTACAGATCGGTCAATAAATATCCAGATTTTTTTAATATGTCTGAGCAAACTTAATTCACACTTTTATAAATGCCAGAAGCCGTGGACACTCAGAGTGCAAGGTACTGCAAGCTGGGAAAAAAAGGCACCTGGTGACTCGGCTGTATGGCCAGTTTCCTCAGGTTGCTTGTTATTAGCCCTGTGCTCCTTGTGACCTCTCCTGGCTCTCTCCTGAGCAGAGGTGAGACTACAACGGAAGGTCAGATGCTTCATCATCACTCTCAGCCTCCGCTCGCTTGCTCGTTTTCAGCTGCAGAGTAAGTCAGTTTGGGAGGGGTATTTCTTTGTGTTAGAAAGCAATCATTAAGGAAAAATTAGGTAGGTTACACAGTTGTGTAGGGTATAATGATCTGGATGAATACAGCAAGGTTTCTTGCTAGCTGAGATGCTGAAGTTGCTTTTAAGGTTTGCCTGCTGCAGATTTAAAGCTGCGGTTACAAAGTCTCTGGTATGGGGGAGCAGAGGATGCCCCACGGGCAGCTAACGATGTTTTGAGAAACATGCTGAGGGGATGCAGACCCCTTTAAAACACATTTTTCCAACGTATGGTCACACTTCAGATGCCACAACCCCACTATTTTGGGCACAACTATGCAGGGTAGAAAACTCTGCTTTATACTCATGCACAGAGACATACAAACACGGCAGGTGGGCTCTGGCTGGCTGGGAGCACTGCCCTCCTTCCCGAGCAATGACGTCCCTTACTGCCTGGTACAGCCAGCCCTGCCCACCGCGGCTCTCCCATGTCTGCGACATGAAGCCCTTTGTGGAAGGGACTCCCTTCTTCATGTTCTTCTGCACAGCGGCCAGCCCTCCGCTGGGGTGTGAGGTGATGCAAAGCCTTTCTTCTTCCATGTCTGATGGGAACAGATCCACAGCCGTGGCGCAACCGCACGCAGGTCTGACTTGCTGAAGTGCTGAATTATGGATGAATTATTTCAAGTCGAGAGGGGAAGACGTTGCAGATAGATACCCTGGGAAAAAAAGTGTGACTGGGGTGAAGCTACTGGATTTGTAAACTGCGTAGGGTCCACAGGCTGGAGGTTATATCCTCCTGACACTAGGCATTCGATGCAGAGAGCTTGAAAGCACTGCAGTGAAAGCAGTGAATGGCATAGTCAAATACCTCTTAAGATTTATCTAAAGCATTTTGTCATTTTTAGAAGAAAAAGAAGAGATTTGTGCATTATTAGCCAAAGTGGTTGAAACTATTGCTGCAGTCCTGCCCTTCCCTTTTCTTCCCGCATTCATCTTATATCTTTCTTTGTCTTTTATTTAAATAAGTCCATGACCACCCCTCCTGTTAAAATGAGAATAAGATAGCAATTGCCAAAGGACTTTGGAGCAAGAAGTAAGGCTGGTATTTTGAAAGAAGTGTAAAGAAATTTAGGACGGCACATTACTCCAACTGCTTTCCACTGAGAAATGGTCACCTTCCCATAGTCCTTCTTGTACTATTCAAGGCAATGCATGGGAAAGATAACTGCTAAATTCATTTCGATCTTGTAAAGCTTAACTATGTGTCTTGGTACTACTCCTCCCTAAGAGTCTATATAGCAGCTTTATACTGACTATGAAAGGAAAAGTCACTTAAGGCAAACTGGATAGGGAGCAGCAGAATAAAATGTGCGTATGTGGCTTAGCTGCATTTGTTACCATGATCATCTCTTGTTGCTATGGAGAGACAGGTTTTATATACATGCCAGCAAAATCGGGTAATTTAGTGCCAAGCTACCAACTATTGCAGAGATTTCAAAGATGATTGGCAGAAGTTTCTCTCCTAAATGGGGGATTTTAAGGGACAGAGGACATTCATCTCCATTTGTCGATTTAAGGTTTGCTCAGTCATTTGAAATCACTAGATCTTCGGCACACCTAACGTAATTAACTCCACCTGGAGTAAATATAATGAAGTCAACACAACACGGGATTCTCAAGTTTATGACATAATGTAGCTATTGTGGTGTTAATTTTTTAAATTTGATAATATATTCCCACAGATGCTGCAGATTAGAGCTCTTCTTTTCTCTCTCTTGGCAATGTCTAACAAAACAAAAAAAGGCAAGAGGCAACATGGAAGACTGCCAGGAAAAAAAAGAGAAAAGCAGTAAAAGTCTCCTAAGAAAAGTTAACAGTGCATTGTCACAGTGGATAAAGAGTATTCAGAAGCCACTGATCACATCCTGTGTTGTCATGAAATTTTATGTGAGATTTCTAAAAATATGTTTTTCAGCTTTAAGGTTCATAGTTTCAAACTTCATACTTTTAGAATAGAAGAGGTCATCTGTGAAAAAAATAAATCTTCTTCAAAGTGATACCATGATACAGAATTAAAAACAAAAGAAAATATCTTAGTGCTACCAGCCTCCCAAGAGTTATGGTAGCTGGCAACCCTGCAACAATGGCTGTTGAAGATGAAGCACCTGGCAAGTACCATCATCTGCAAACAAAATGTGTTAATGCAGATCCAGCATCAAGTATTCCCTGGATTTCAGGAGGTTGGCAAGAAGTGGACTCAGGTACACTGGAGTTTGTGGAGAAAAGAGACTGACACAAGCTCACAAGGCTGTTTTGTAGGCAGTGTTAGCAATAACACAAGACAGCACATTCTACCTAGTTCTCTGCCTGCCCCAAAAAATGCAGATTTATTCTTATCCACATTTTCCTTTATCAATGCACATCTGATTTGGGATTACATAGGAAAATGCCTTTAACAGGCACAAAAGGATTTCAGCAAGCAGCACAGTGGTCTAATCTCATGCCAGAGTCCTGTTCCAACAAAACCAACAGGCTCACAACCTTCTGTATTCCAACACTGCATCTTGTGATCCCGTCTGCTATCAGCCTGAGCCATGCCATAGCTTGCTAAATTAACACTCATGTTGGCCAAGTGAACATACCTAGAGCTGTCTACAATGCAGAAGAGATCCTACCAGGAGTGTAATGCTATTGTGTTAAGCACAAGAGGTTCAGTTACCTCCATCCCATGCACTAAGGCTCCACCGAGCCCTTTGGAGGGCTGAGTGGCTGGGGTGAAGTGGCTGCTGTCACAGCAGGGCAGTAGAAATATCCACAACAGTGGATATTTCTAAATCTAAAATTCACTTTTTTGCCAACGGCCTAATCTCACTCCTCTGCTCATTTTCTCCACAGCAAACACCCCTCCCAGGGAAGAACTGGCATCACTAGAAGGAAGCAGGGAGCAACTGACAACAAAGGACCTTGTGCTCACTTCTGTTTTCCAGGAAAGATGGCAATCACCATTTTGGTTAATACCAAGGCTGCAATGATAGCAATCAGATTAAAGAGGTATATTTTCCTTATCAGTTTATCCAACTGACTACTCAGTTAAATATACCTTTTGTTTTCTGACATTTGTGTGAGCTGTCGTCTCAGGCACATATTTCAGTAGAATTACTAGTTCAATATTCAGAGCTGCTTTACTGTAGTGTGCATCTGAATGCATGCTTGAATTCTAAATAGGTAAACATTTAATTAAAAAAAATCTCTGCTATAAGAAGTAGAACGACAGTAAACAGAAAACAAGAATCAAACCCTAGAGCTGTCCTCATAAAGCCCCTCAAACTCTGTAACGACATGTTGGGTGATCAGTGGTTACGTGACATACATTTGACAGCTCAATCTAGTCCCAGCTGGACCAGACTACTCCTAGTAGATTTCCACTCCCTCCACAACTTTGGCTCCCAATCTCCAGTTACTGCAGCAGCAACTCCTGTGTTCCCAGCACCGCACCAGAGCGTCCCTCCAGCTCCCTGCGCCACAGCCCAGAGGTCAGAAGTCCACTTACCCCCAGGGTGCTGCTTCCCACCCTCAGCCCCGCAGCACTATCAGATGATGTGACTACCTGAGGGGAGTGGAAGAGGGCACTGCAGCTGCTGTCCACTGAAGGTACATCCATAGCACACAAGATAATACCATGGTGGGAAACAAAGCACTAATGCAGGCCATACAGAAAACATTGTCTAGCTCAGACAAAAGTTGTGGACTTGATGCAGGAATTAGTGGATGAAATCCTATGTCCTGTGTTATGCAGGAGCTCAGACAAGATAAACATTTCCTTCCAGCCTTTGTATCTGTGAACCTATAATCGGGCACTTAGCTGTGGTACAGCACACTCCTGCAGCAAAGAACTTTTCTTGAGAGAAGTCTTGTGCAAGGAAGTCCAGTGCAAGAGCAAAGGCATCGTAGGATTACCAGAGGATACATTTTCCTAGGTAAAGAAAAGACTCTAAATCAAGATCAGTTCGTTGATGTTTCCCATGGGAATTCCCCTTTCCCATTCCCTACTCCCACCAAGTTTATCCAAGATATAATTAGAGGAATTGATACATATTTAATTAAATCAGTATCTCTGTGGGAACTGAATGACTCTGGAGATCATTTCTGGTGATGGGAAATGGAAACTTTCTCTGCTCCTACTTATCCCAGACAAGCATCGTAACTTGCTTTCATAAGAGAGCTTGTGAGTGATTTGAAGCATTTATATCCAACTATTTGGATGTGCAGTTCATGTCACATATCAGCCTTCCTCTTACTCATCATCTCCCAGGTCACCTTGACCTGGGGACCTTGTCACGAAGGACTTCTGCCTTATCGTTATATGACTGACAGATTCTATCATAATGAGCACATATCTGGTCCCATGTCGTTGTGCAGGGCCTTGTCACACAAAGGGTACAAAGCACGTGACAGAGGCATTTTAGCCACATGACAGATATTATTTGTTTATGTGACAGGGGAAGAAATACAGGATCCCAGGAAAGGGAGGCAGTTGCATATAAAGGTGGCAAGAATTGCTTCCAGCCCAGCAAAAGGTTATTCACCTCGCAGCATGCCTAACAGATGTCTGGCCTTTCCCTCTCAGGACTAGACACCCTGATATATGGCCAGCGATTGGGCATAGCATGGAAGATCTTTCGGAAATACAACTCAGTTGCTTCAAATGAGCTCCCTGGGTTGCAAAGCGCACACAACATGGCTCCATTGAGCCATGATGAGCACAACATGCTCAGATAGTTTTACACCTCACTTCTCTGACACGAAGCTCTGCTGAATACTGAGAGTGAGGAAAGTGGCTGTTTCGCAGCCCAGGTTCTCACCTGCAGGCCTGATTAGCACCTTGACAACACATAAACCAGTTTTACTACTGCTCTGTGAGCAAGTCGGAAGTGTGCCCGTATCTCTCTGGCTGGCCTTGGCTCCCTCCTGGCCACCATGTTCACAGGACACTGAAAGAGCTGTTGCTGAAGGAAGAGGGCAGCAGTGGCGTAATGACGAAAAGGAGCCGGCTGCAGTTCACCGCTGTCAGGGAAAGCAGTGAAAGCATGGAGCTCTGGAAAGGACATTTGATCCGCCCCGCTGCCAAATGCATTTTCAGGCACGACTGAGTTAAATTCCCATGGAAGCCATGACCTGAAACTGGGCAATGTAAAGGGGGCTTTACAGTTGTTGAGAGCATGAAAGGAAGGGGAAAGGAAGACATTGTTTGAAACATTAAAGTGTGTATCTTTCTCTCAGACACACAATTAGTATCATAAAATTCACTATGAATAATATTTACATACACCACATAAACTTGACTAATGCTTCTTCAGAAAATCACAAAAGCATTGTCGCCCCTGGAGCTTTCACACCCTTTGATCTCACCTACGGTCAAACTGCTTGACCCTTCCCCACGCAGAAGAAATCACAGCTTCACAAGACCTACAAGACTACACTGAGATCAGGACCAGCCTGGAGCTTACTGAAACAAGATCTTTATGCAAGATATGCTTAAAAAACACTAGTTGCCACAGGTGACAAAAATGCAGGAATGTATTTGCTGTAATATCTCTTGACTTGCACGCTTGCACTCCTGTCCTCAGTGGAGGTTCAGTACCTTGCCACTGAAGCACACTATATTATTCAGCAACAGAATAGAGAGGGAGCGAGAAAAACAATGTTATTGTTCCCAAGGCTGGATCAGATCACCACTTAAAAAAAACACCTTTACATTACCAGGAGTGCAGACAGGACAAAAGCTGTGTCCAAAGTTATGACAGAAAGAGCAACTTGGCACAGTAGAAAGCACTCAGGAATAGCTCAGAAGACTCCGTTGCCATTCAGGTACATTTCAGAGTATGAATTAATTAGCAAGAAGCTTTCAGGAAATAACTGAATCCTTTATTGGCAGTTCTCAATGTGAAAGCCCTGTCACCACGGCTGAGAAAGTGACTCAGAAATTAAAATGAGAGAGACACAGAGAACTGCCACAGTCTCCAACTCCCCCTCCAACACCAACCCATCAATCCAGTCAGCGAGCAAATTCTGCTTTTAAATGTTATTGGTCACATACCATTATGTAACTAATATCACGTCTGATATTATATGATATCATATGACTCCAAACTGCACCCTGTTGTACACCTAAGTGACAGAGCATCTCTCAGAGTAATGTGGAGTGGAACAAATACAGGAAGGAGAGACACTGACTTACAGACTGCATGCCTGCTACCAATTTATGGAGTGATTATCCAAACTGATTCGTATTTTTATTTTTAATACGATTATATTTCCTGATACCTTCATCCTCCTTCACATTCTTCCCTACAGCTCAGATGCTTCTTTTTTAATTCACCAAACAGATGCAAAAGCTGATATTTCTCTGCCCACATTTCTCTTGCAAAAACCCTGCAACTGTGTGCTTAATGAGGAGGAGTTCTAATAGAAGGATAGAGAGGTTAAATTGGCTAACAGAGAAAAAAAGAACTGGATAAGAAGAAGATCAGGTTTCCATGGAAACAGAGCCACATCCTATAATACTCTTTACTTTATGCATTTATTTATTTATTTCAGCTATATCTGTTTCTAAGCAATACGTTAAAAAAAGGTTCAGGAATTCAGAGTTGAGAAAACTCTGTTTTTAAACAGGGGTCCAGACCTTCAGCTGCTGTAAATCAGCACAGCTTTGCTGAAGTCAGCATGGCTAATAGCACCATCATGATTTACACCACTTAAGGATTTGGCCCACAGCTAAATTAAACATGTGGATATGAACTGTGAGATGAGAGATTAGTCAGAACATCTGCGCAACGAGGAAGCTACCAGAAACGACCGCATGGGATTATGTGGGGGTTACACATAACTGCCCTCCCTTGAGGTGGCTCTTCAGAAAGGATGGTTTTTACGTAGGTCCTCTGCTTGTTCGAGGAGGGTAAAGGAAGGTGCAGACCTCGGTGTGCAAGCAGAAGGGCTGCAGGCAGGTCTGGCCAACCAAAAGATAACACAGGGTTAAGTCGGCTTACACCTTTGTTTTCCATCCGAGCCCTAAAATATCTTTGAAGAAGAAGGAGAAAATGTTCTTATGATATGTTGGTGGAACTGACTTTCAGTTATCCCTTAATCAGTCAGCTCCCTAAGCGTTTAATGGCATGATATAATATTTCATGAGGAGCAATGTGTTTCAGTTTTACCTGGCAGTTGGTGCAGCGTTGCACTGGGCAGATGCACTCGGAAGAGACTTCGGAAACTGCAGCTCCAGGCCAACGAGTTCAGTGGGGTTTTAAATTTTCTTCTGCAGAGCTAAAATAAAAACAAAATCCAGTTTTGCTAGAGTCAAACAGGGCCAAAATCTGACACCAGAACTGTTTCCCACCACCCACATTTGAGGCCGCGAAACAGATCTCACACCCCATGTGGAATTTTTGCAGCTGAACTTTATTTTCCCAATGAGCTCAAACTTAAGCCCAGATCTGCTGAGAAAGTTGATTTTTTGAGCCTTTGAAACCTAGCTCCAGATGTAGATCGTCTGACTCTGTCCTGTCTCCTGGGTTTGTGTGAACTATTTGACTACCTAAAGGTAGGAGAAAGTGATGTAAGGGGCACTGACCTTTAAGATGGACAATAAGCAGGAATCTTTCTTTTCACATCCAGACTTGTCTATTTTTCTGTGTATGGAGAGCATAGCGAGATCAGCAGCCTTATTTAGTCTTTTTTCACCCCAATTCATCTGGCAGAACTTGGAGAGTTAGTTTGATCTGAAAAAAAATATAAAAGACTTCTGACTTATCTCCTCACAAAGGAGGAAAAGTGATTGCTTCCAGCTCCATAAAACAGAAACATACAACCAGGGAAGGATATATACATCCTTATGCCGTCACTTCAGTGCTCTCTTTTCTCAAGCACCATGACTCACCCTACTAGAGTGATGGCCGCCTGTCCAGGACATTAGCGTCACTGCAGGAAAGGCCCCAGGAAAGTATTTGGTGTAAAAACCCAATCGTAAGACGGTGGGCACGTCTCACCCTGTCAGCCAGCCTGGCTGTCCGATACGGTTTGCTGAGCCTGGCCGGGGTGGGAGCCCAGCAGAGCCCCCCAGCCCGCTCCCGCGCTCCTGGGGGCGGCAAGGGCTGCTCCTCCGGCGGGACCTCCGGCTGCCAGCGCACCCTTCGTTTAGCCCCTCTACAGATCTCGATCCCATTCGTTTTAGTGTTCCTCTCTGACAAGAAGGCGAACCACCTCTAACACGCTGCAATGAAGGCGGTGTCCGCCGGGGAGGCCGGAGGAGCCAGGCAAAAGCAGACACAACGGGAAGACACCTCACCCTAGAAATCAAAGGGCTTGTAGGAACATTGCAAACCGCCACCTCAGCCACACGCAGGCAGGACTCAACTTTTTTTCCGGCCGCTCCCTCCCTGTGATCAAAGGCAACGAAGAATTCTCCTTAGCAGAAGAGGTGTGTGAAGCGTTTCCTATCGACTGGCTGCCTCAGCTGCTGTCTCCTGTTCTGCATTTCGTCGCTTCAGGGAGGAAAGAGGGAGACAAGGAGAGAGAGAAAATCCTGAGGAAACCCTACCCATGTCATTCTCTCATTGAAACTATGGATTTTCATTGTAAAACTGCATTCTCTTTTTTAAAAAAATCTAACGACATTTAACAACAGGACTGAAACATTTTACAAAAGAATAGCAATAATTAAAAAAATTAATAAACTGTTTCATACCAAGTTCACACATAGCAGTATTTTTTCTTTGATCAAGCTCTTTCCAGATTTCTATTTTAGTTCAACTCTAGCCAGTAATTCCTTTCCAACTTACTAAAAAATTTCATCCAGTTCTAGTCTGTAACAGTCTACCACCGATGTCTCACAATAAGCCATGAGAACCTGCTGAATTATCCCAAGTTCTCTTCAAAGTCACGGAACCATGGAAATAAATACGTCATTGGTGTCACCTGAGATTTTTTTCCTTGATTTTATTTTTCAGATCTCTCTGTCCATAGGCTCCCTTTAATTATAATAATTGCTTATCAGTAGATGTGATAATATTCTTAATAGCAGTACCCTCCGAAATCCTGACATACATATTTTGCATGATGACACTTTTCATATGTATTATCAAACCAAGATTCCTACAGCAATTAAGGAAATAGAAGCAAAAATAATTTTTCAAGTATTAGGAAAACAAGTACATGCTTGTTGTTAATGGAAACATGTTAGATTTACTGTAAGCCGCTTTGAAGAAACTACTGTTTCTAAAATTTCTAATATAATTCTCCTCTTCAGAATCTCTCTTGAGATGATACTACACATCATTCTTCTCCTTATAATCAGGTTTTGGTTGGTTCCGATTTGTGGTTTGCCTGTCTCTGGGGACTTGAGAACATTCCTCATGCATGTGCAGTCACTGTTTTGGTGGGGAATAGACACGGTGGAATCCCAGATGCCCAGACAACTTTGGGCGATGGCAAGACAGACGTCTGTCTACCGTCCAGACTCCTCTTGGCATCAGTTATCCACCCATGACTTCATGGATGTAGAACAGGAGAAGGAATTCACGTAGCGGATTTTACCCGCAAATTCCTTCTTGACAGTTCGCACAAAGAACGTGACAGAACAAGTAGGATTTCCGTGGCACAAGCTTGGTGGGCTATTTCACTCCTTTTGGACTAGGATCACTGGTATGAAAACACTTGCTGAAATCAGTATTTGCACAGTGTCTGCCAAGAAAAAGGGCAGGTGACCGCTGCATTCTCTTTGCCTAAATGTTAGGGTTACTTGCTTTCAAGTGCTTCAAGTACAGCATTTCCAAGAGAACACGCTACTTTTATACAGTCCATTATATTACAGCAACGGTGTCCTAATTAGGATTGTGTTTCAACTTTCTGAGATATTGAGCAAGACATGAATGTAGGAAGAGCTCAAGGATATATGTGTGGGTTATGACTGATTTGCAGCTATCATCTGAGTCACTAAACACATGTAAAATAATACATGAATCTCGCTTTGGGTGATAATTTGAAGATAATTTGGAGATAATTTGAATTCAGTTTCCACACAGTGATCTTTGGTCAGGTCGGTAAAATAATACATGAATCTCGCTTTGGAGATAATTTGAATTCAGTTTCCACACAGTGATCTTTGGTCAGGTCGTTGCATAGAAACTCTGCTACAGCATCGAAAAATTTTCTCTGCAATGTGCTTATTTTTCTCTTATTCTTTGTTCAAGGACCTATTTAGGCTTGACTTTGTTGACCTGCTGCAAAAATTGTTCTTTGGTGTGGGACTTGCTGCTATGCCCTTACAAAGTCTGTGTGCCTTGGATCTACTTTGCATCTCTCAGCAGTTTTTATTGATATTGCCTGGTAAACTTTAAAAGCTACATCAGTTTTGCAGGATTTTCTTCATCTTCATGTAGTGCTGACAACCAGGCACAGTCCATAAGCTGTGAAAATGTTCTGTTACTACCATTTATACTCTGGAGCAGGCTCATCCTAACCAGATGGCACGAGGACGTTTTCAGCAGCACTTGCAGTCTGCACTATGCCTCTGTTGCCTTCTGCTATGGACTCATTGGACCACCCTAGTGCCCAGCAGAATGATCCTATTAAGCACATTACTTTGCTCATGTCCATCTTTGGGCACCAATTAACATGATTACCAAAAAAATTGCAATACGTTGTGTATAAGTTAATTTCCTCAGATCTATATCAGCTATTTCTGCTAGCACAATGGCCACCTGGTCGTATTTTGATGGGGGATGGTCATTTTCAAAAGCATCACTCTGGTCTTGAAATCACCATGCACTTGCTTCCTTATTTTTGTTGCTGTCAGGAGATCATCAATATCTCCTCCCAGGACTTGCCAGCCAGCACTCAGATGAATGGTTTACATCTATTCAACTCTTACCAGGTCTATCCAACTGTTCTCAAGTTGTTCCAATTGGTTGGTATTTCTGAATCCTAGAGAGCTACAGATCTGCTGGAGTTAGAAATTATTAATTTTGCCATGTCTGTTGCCTCATACAATGCTTCACCGCTCAACACCTAAGTAGCACCTACTGACAATTCCAGTTCCAGAATAAATCCCTTTGTAGCACTTAAAATATGTCTTTATCTGGCCTTTCACCAGTTACTAGTCTTTTTCTTTACCAAGAACGCTTCCATTCAAACAGAATGTCTCCCATTTTTATGATGCATGTGGACAGTTAGGAAGCTTTCTTGTAAAGATATGGTTTCCCTATGATACATAAGTTCAATTCATCACTTGCAAAAAGGACTCACAGAACAGAATTCTGTCCCATCCCCCTGCTTAAATGTCCAAAATAATCCCCTTGTAATGGGGACTATACCAATGTAAGAAATACAAAATTCTGGCAGGTTCCACTACCAGCATTTTCCAGGTAACCATGCTTTTGGGTGGCAGAGATACACTCCAAGGGTATTAATGATTTGTGAAAATCAGTCATTACAGAAAACTCCGTTGAAATGCACTTGGCATGTATCATCACAGGCATTATAGATATATTTATGCGCTTCTCTTCTAAGTGAACAGCTTCCAAAACTGGAAGGCAGCAATGGCTCTGAATGGGTTTCAGAAGGGCATTCTGCAAATGCATGCTTTGCAGTGGCAGTCCGTTGGCATGTGGATCTTCTGAAGCTGTGTAAATCATTCACGTCTTCCTTGCTAATTTGGAGGAATGTCCACTGGCTCCCTCTTCTTCTCTGCTTATCTCCATAGTTGTGACATTTATTCTCCAAACCTCCAATAAAAACACTGTATGGTAAGCTGCACAACAATTCAGCAGCTTAAGTAAATAAAAACAGTACTAGCAGATGTACAAATGAAATGGCATCCAATTTCATTTCACCAACCATCTTGGAAAAGCAACTCATGCAGAAAGGTTATTGCACACAAAAAGACTGAGTTACATAGATAAATCTGTTTGACTCAGAATTAGCAATACCAGGTAAACACAGTTGGTCAAGTGCCTGGAGCTGTCATTTTTCCCACCGCGCGCAGTGGGACCTAGCCAGAGAACAGAAATGGAAAGGCAATAGGCTCTTCTTCTCACCCAAAATCGTGTGCTTACTCTTTTCTATTCCTCCTGTGCAGGTGCTTGAAAACTACTAAAGAGGGCCAAGCTCTCACATTCCAGATCTGCAAGGAGACATTGTTTGTGTTCTTTAAAGGGTATAAATACCTTCTCAAGACAAGTCGTCCTTTGGAATTCTTTCCTGACTGCTTTTTAGTGCCTTCCTGGATAGCAATGCAGCTCTCCCTTTTCTAGGCTCTGTTTTGGTATTGGAATAGAGAAACCTGAAATAAGACCTCTTTAATTTGGAATACAAACGCCCGCTTCAATGCTTAATGTAGTGTAACAGACCCAGTTTAAACTGCAATCATGTTCACCTTTCTTGAGAGCCCTCATGAGGATGGATGAGCTTTGCACTGGCATAGCCAGTTCAGACCTTCCTTGGCTGGAATTGTTGGAAAATCTTGTGAAATAGGCAGGGCACAGCAAAAGCCGATCACAATAACCTGATGACTGCAGGCATAAACTGGCAGGATAAGCTCAGTATCCCATCCACCATCATCTCAGCCTTCAGCAGCTGCATGTCTGCAAACACAGAATCAGAGTCAGAAGTAACTAGCTTCACTGCCATCAACTGCTAATTTCCAAACGATGTTCCTGGGAGCACGCCCTTTGAGCGAGCTACATGTACTCTATAACCAATTCATCTCTATCTCCCTGTAGGCAAGTAAAAAGCACCTTTAAGGCACTAAATACTGCACACTCGCTTCCTCCTCCTGGTAGGTGTAACTGAATATCACACAGGAAAGCGTGGCTGCTCTTGTGATATCCTTCAGTAGGAAGTGTACACAGTGCTCACAGCGAGTGTGGCACCACAGAGCTTCAGCAGGGTTGCAGAGTCCTTATCCTAAGGGGTAGCTGGTATTCTGTGCCACCTGTGTTGGCTCACCATGAGAGCTTTGTGAATTAAACTATGGTGACTATACATTTTCTTCCAGTTCCTACCTGGGTGCTTTCTACAGATCAAGCGTATTTTAACCCAGATTTAACCCTGTAATTTTTCCAGAACTTCAACCTTGAGATGAATACCTGATTAGCTCCTGCTCTCTTGAGCTGTTGTTTCTGCTGTTTGTTTCTGGTTAGGGTCCTATTGCATCACCAGTGTTGTCAACCAGGCATGCCCTTCCCACGCAGCGGCTGTTTTCCAGTGGGGATTTCTTCCTCAGTCATTCTCTCATCTAACCTACAGGACACCTAAAAGTAGCTAGTCTGCACTTCGTATTCCTCCATTTTTGATCCACTGTTTTAGCAATATTTCTTGAAGGCCTTCATTTGCCATCAAGGGACATCCTCACTGCAGAGAATGAATTCTTCTTAAAGATAATACCTTCCTGCTTTTCTCTTGTAACTCTAGTACAACCAGGTCCAAAGTTTTATTGTGCTTTTTATCCTCCTTTGCAAGCGGGTTGTGATTTTCCCCTATTAACCCATTCATTAAGTGCCTTTGCAAACCAGTGTCTCTCTCCTGGCTCAGCACTGGCCGTGAGCTGGGTCCGGGACTGACACAGCAGATTATGTTGACCCACTTATTATGACGTGACCCATTGTCCTGCCAGGAAGCATGGCAAAAACCCTATTAACACATCTTCTTAATACACATATAAACCTATCCCAGGTTTTCCTTTCCTGCTGTAATATGCGAATCTGTCTTTTCTTCCTCGCTGCTCCCTCTTCTTGTGTTATGGAAATATCTTATTCTGACTTATTCTGACTGTTCTTAAGACTATTTAACACCCATGACTTTTAGTCTGAAGATTTTGGTAAAAGGGCTAAGTATCACCATTCAACCCAACTAGTGCTCATTTTGGTAGCCTTGCTTCCTCAGGGGAAGTGACAGCTTAGAATCTGTCCAGCATTCACAGATCTCGGGCTCATCTCACAGTCACCTTTTTTTTTTTTTTTTTTTTTTTTTGTGAAAGCACCTTTACCATCTTGGAGCTACAGCGATTGGGGAACTGAATAAACTTGTCTAGTCTCCCTTCAAACTCACTGCCAAGTGTCAACATCGACAACTTTCTCCGGCACGGAGCTGCACAGATGTGCTGCTGCCCGCTGCATGAGTCACCGACCACCTTTTGTTTGTTTTGAGCCTGGCTCTAGCCTAACTCCATGCACCTTAGCTCTCCCACTGGCACAGACAGTATACAATCCGTTCTTACCTGCCTTATCCATGCCTTTCAAGATTTGTCATCTTTTTTTCAGTCTGAAAAGTCTTAGCTTATTTAGTCACCCCATTGCCTCTGAACCCTTTCTAGTTCTACTACATCCTACCTGAGACTAGAAGACAAGAAATGCATACAGTATTAAAGATAGGACAGAACCAAGGTTATTCTCTGCTTTGTTCTCTAATCCTTTCTTGACAATTCTGAACATTTTATTTGTTTTTTCACCAAAAAAAAAGACTATTGAGCTTGAGTTTTGAAGGATCTGTTACTCCTGAGGAGTAACAGCCAGCTCAGAGCCCATAAAAACATAGCCTGATATGCTTTTTTTGCCCCATATACATATCCTTCTACAGCTTGCGCTGTGGAAGCTACAGCAGAAATAACACAGGAGTCAGTGCACTTTTAGCACTTCATTTCTCCGCTGTGCGGAGGTCCTGAAAGGGGACCAGGAGCCAGCGTTGCTGCTCTCTGACTCCATCCACAGAGTAAAACAAATGGACTAAACCCAAGTATGGATTTACCGTAAGATGGGGTGAGGCCACACACATGGGTGTTGGGGAAATTCACATCCCATCTCCTTCTCAGGCAGGTGGGACAGGAGTGAGCAGATTCCACCCACGTACCACCACTACCAGAGATCTCACCAACTCCTCTGTGGGAAATAGGACACAAACTCTTCAAAGACAACATTTTGTCTCAATAAGAGCTTACAGTCTTAGGAGACAAAGGAAGGAGAGGAAAAGCATGGCGAGTGAAGTGACCTTCTAAGGATAAGCAGCGAGCCAGAGCAAAACCAGAAGAGGCAGCTCCACCCCTAAGCCATGTAAGAGCCATTTTTGCTGCCTACCCTTACCTGAACCAAATAAAACCTTAGGTGAATTTTTCACTAACCACTTGTTCTTCTAAAAAGAATAACTCAAGCTGGTAAATAACAAAAGATTTATATACAGAGATTGCTTTTTTGTTGTTGCCACCCAAATCTCCTGTCCAAGTCACTCAGAGCTGAGCTCTGCTCCTGTGCCCTGATGGACAGGGAAGTGCCCAGCACGGTCAAAAACACAGACTTGGAAAATGAATAGGAAGTTTGCTTACAGCCAATAGGACTGAGGCTACTACATTTGGTAAAGAAATACACCCATAAATATTTCAGGTTTTCTTTTCTTTTCATGTTCTTTTCTTTTTTTGTCTTTTCACCCCCACTCTTCTCTCACACACCCCCCTCCCCAGTATACTTAGCAAAGCACCTGTGCCAAACAACTTCGAGTGGAGCTGTGGCAAAAATTCACAACATGCAGGAGCCAAGAAAACATCTCTGTTCCAATCTGCGTGCACATGTAGGCGGACTCAAGGTGTCATATTGGGCTGTCAAATAACGTATGAGTGCACAATAGTGAATCAAAACCTTTTAAATTAATTGTTTTGTTTTCGCTCACTGCCTGGTATGTGCACCTGTGCTCCTTCTCAGCTCCAGATGATATACATCTTTGTTTTCCTATTTAATATTCAGCACATGAGACACACACATAGAAAAATAAAAATTAAATGGGGGAAGGCAGGAAGAGAAAATAGATTTTATTTTTTAAGTCACTTCAGAATTAAACCTTAAGGGTAAGGTCATGCACACAGGCGCCTGGAAAGACTGGGCAATTGTCAGTAAGGCTTGCATAATAAATTAAATTTGTGGGTAGGAGAGGGGAGCACCAAAGTCTGGGGGAAAGGACCTGTGTCTCATGGACTGCCAGTGGGGCCACGGGTATCCATAGCATGAGCAGGTGCGAAGGTGATTCTTTGCATCTCATGGGAAAAGGGGTCTGTCTGGTGTCTCTTCTGACTGTAATGCATTTCTCCCAAGGTGCAGCTGAAATATATTGTAGCTTCTGTTGTCCTGAAGCAGGTGAATGTGCATAAAAGACCATAAAAGTAGTCAGCTATCCCACAGGTGTCCTGGCGAAACAAGATGCCATCATATAGAGTGAAAAGGATAAAAATTGGAGAGGGAGAGGGAAGGGTTTCTGCAAACACAGGCTCCCTCATGACCAGAGAACCCTTTTTTCCTCTTTTCTTTTGATAGCATGCAGTGTCAGGAACCAAACTGAACTGTCCGCTTGGCAGCATCTCCTGCTACATGTGAGCTGTGAACTTGCCCTGCCCTCCAAGATAAAAGTTTAAAAAACTGAAATGGAAGCTGCTTCTAAGAGCACAAGCTGTTAGAGCAAACTAAACCGGAGCTGCTGTGTTTGTTTTTCCCTTTAGGATATCGCTACAGTATTTTGCAGTGATGGCTTCATACCCTGAGGCCCTTGAACATCGGAGGGAGGCATCCTAACTTTTTTCATACTGACTTCAGCAGAGTCCTTCTCTGAATAAAATCTAGGAGCTAGCTGGCTTCCTGAAGAGGTTAGTAAACTATTTTCAGTATTGTTAGTATTTAGCTGAAAGTAAGATCCCATAAAAGCCTTATGTAAGAGCAAGGTTTTTAGGCTTCAATTCCCCCTAACTACCATACTGAAAGCCCAGGTCTAACAGGGCAAGCGCAGGTGACAGTGGGACACGTGAGAAATCTGTCCAGGGACCAAGGAAGAAAATTGACTACAGTTACAGGTCTTTGTTTTGATACACACTAAGATTCAAGTTTATTAGTCCTTACATATCCTAGTCCAATATATCAAACCAAATTGCTACTGCCAATGTGGATTTTTTCTGGGCTCCGGAGTGAGTACTCACCCCCATGTCCCCCAGCACCTTTTGCCTTTCCATGTGCTCACATTTCAAGCAAAGGACTGGGTGAAAGCCACCATACAAGTTAAACTACCTGCAGAGTGCAAAGGAAATGTGACTGATCCATACTCGTACATTAAAAGCAGGTAACGTTTTGGATGGTATAAAAGCACAAAGATTTAGAAGGCAGAGTTATCAGTGTTCATTTGGGAATGAACTGCACCTGAAGCTGTGCCCTTTGGCAATCTGCTGTGTTGAAATGGAAATTTCTAATTATGAAGCTGCTCTATGGGCTAATAAAGTAGAAGTCACCAACATCCTTATTGCATTCAGATGGCTAAGTAGGTTGGTACCATGTGCTTGGTGATAGTTGACCTTTATGTTCTTGTCCACTAAGGAAGGGAGTCTTTCATCCTTGTCTTTCGTCTTTCCCAAAGCATTCAGCCTCTGGGAAACAGCCCTCGATAGATACATCATGCTCTCCCCACAAAAAGCTGGCATTAGAGCTAGCGGTGGCCCCAAAAAAGATTAGAGTGCAGTAACAAAATATGGGGTCAGAGACAAGAGAGTGCATAGCAAGGATTTTCTCACTAACAAAATGAAAGCTTCAATGTTTCACTTCAGAGAGCAGGGGCCAACAGAAGTACATCCTCTCTTCATCACTTCAGTAGGCAGAGGCATTATTAAGGTCACTGAGGTGTAAGGATGGGAAGCTGGAGGCCTGAAACTGTGCCTCTGTATACTTAAAAATGTAAGCTTTTAAGGGAGTATCAGCAGGTAGCAGCTGTTTTAAATTATATATGTAAAAAAGGCAGAACTGAGAAGCAATTATGTAAAGAGAGACATAAGATGAACCCAAAACAGGAAAGCCCCTTCCACCTTGGAGCAATATGCGAAGATGCATTTCAAGTGCCCCCAAGTCTGTTCACGCCATTACGTGACAATTTGTGAGGGAATCTGGAAATAATTTCTTTGGCTTTGGTGGTGACAGAGCATCTGGTACCATCCAGCTGAAATTGCTTCCTTACTTTCTGCTTTCTTGCTGTCTCTGGCAATGTCGTTCAGTTGTTTCCATACTTGTGCTATGATGCGTGTATTTTTGACTCTCACAGTATTAACAGGAACACACACAACACTCAGTAAAAAAAATCTTCAAATCCTGTTGAGAGGCCTTCATTAAAATTCTGTTAATATCTGTTTGTCTCACACTGTGAATAAATTGTTAACACTTCCATGTTCTTCTAAACAAAGCCAAAAATAAAGCAGTGTCTTTCTGAAAAATGCTTGACATATACAAGAACAGCCAAGTTCTTGATGGAGCATGCTGCATTTTTTCTAAGGGGTCAACTATTGAATATTCTAGCAGCTTGTTCATCTAAACAGTAGGTGCTGGGATAATGGATGCAACATTTCACAATTTAGTCGGGGATCTGCCTACATGGGATGCAGACAGTGACAAAAGGGAGGACACAGAGAAAAAACAAAGTAGTTCTTCAGGCCCCTGACTTTCACTAGCTCCTGAGTATCTCCATAATCTCTGGAGTGAGATCACAAAGTTCCAGATAGGTTCAAAAAGAATCCAAATCTTGTAAACTTCTGTGTATTGAAAAGCTTTCTCCTTTCTCCGCTGTCCCTCATAGACAGCACAACTTCTGCCCCTGGGTTAGGGTAGAGTATAGAGGGAACCCAAGTGGAATTTTCTAGCAGCACTGCCATGTGCCTTTACTATTTAGAGGAAGAACAGGAAAACATTTGCAGACCAAGTACACAGTAGTTTCTTTGAAAAGGCTAATCTAAGTAGGAGAAACTGAATACTGGCCAGGTGATTCAGAGGTCAGGAGTCTTCTGTTTCACATCAGATATAAAGTTCTTCACAGAAGTCTATATGTAACTTCAGAGAGTCTTACTGCAGTTTAGCAATTCAAGAAACAACACATCTTTCCAATGCAGAAGTCCACGCAAAATATTTCATTATTCCAGAATGAAAGTGTTGCTCTGTTAGGCAAAATCAGAATTATTTGGTCTTAGCTAAGCACCGCAGGACTTCTCCTTTTCTTTTTCCCATGTTTTTTTATCTCCAATACTTCTCTGTTTGTCCTGTTATCCACTTAGGAGAAGCTCTCTTCCATAGAGACTTATCACTCTTTTCTCCCCTCTCTTGTCCTGCTCCACAGAAGTTGCTGGTTTAGCATATGTGGCATTGTCATCTTAGCCTGTGGTAGAAGCATGGTGGTCCAAGACTGGTCTAAGAGGCCTTCCTGTGTTTTCTCAGCACATCTGAATGGATCTCAAGTCTGATTATTTTTAGAGCTCAGAAGCTCTGAGTATGGACAGTCTCTGTGTAAACCATACTTCACTCAGCTCCTAGCATCTGGTACAGTGGTCTGGCAGACTTGAGATCAGCACTGGAAACTACAGAACTAAATCCAAGAAACTTTTTGCCACAGATCAACATGAACCCTTCAAGGATACTTACTCTTGACCTTTACACTAACCTGAAGAATATGCTCAGTGAAGTTCGTTCATGACATTGAGCTTTACAATTTAGATCACCAGTAGGACTTTGCTGCCAAGCCAGGGAAAATGTTACCTAACTGTTTGCCTGATTTACATTGACCTGAAACAATTTCAAATATAGGATTCATCAGGAGTTTGTGAATAGAATGACACAAGGGAAGGAAAGGAAAAGATCTCACCATGCATGGTTTGACTCACCACTGACTCAGGTGAAATCTAAATTCCTATGAATATTAGAAAGATGTAAAACCTCAAAAGAAATCAAGAGGCCCGTATCATGAGTTCTACATATTTCCAGATGCCCTACCCTTCATTCACAAAGATGATCCTCTGCCATCTTTGGCACCAGCAAGACCATTTTCCTGCTAAGATATACTTCCCACTAGGTGTCTTGGTTTATTGCCAGGCACTACTTTGCACATGCAGTCAGGTTACAAAAGTCTGCAGAGGACTTAGTACACCAGCCATCAACAGAGTGTTTGGTCATTCACACAGATGATCAAAACACATACAGAAATGTCAGCAACATCAGCCTACCAGCCTGTGTGCATATATCAGGACCCCAGAAGTTAGGAAACCTCGTCTCAGTGAAGTAAATATGGACCTGTGTGTTTTTTACCTCTTTTCAGCCCTCGAAATCCTCCAAATCTCATTAGTGCTTTTAGAGATGGTCAAATTTCTCACTGTAAAACTAGATACTGCACCTACTTCCTCAGGTCTTGCAGCATTTGCTGTAAACATTTCCCGTCCATCCACACGCAGTAATTTGGCCTTAGAGACATTTTCTTCAATGAATATGCTTCTGCTTTTCTTCAGTGTTTCCAGATACGTATTGAAGGAGTGTCCTGTTCTCAGGGTGTCTCCCAGGAAGGTTACCTTGCAGAGGAGAAGCAAGGGTGGAATCATGGCTTAAATCCTCCAATGCGTTGCACCCACAGCAAAGTGAAAGCAAAGCAAAATACAACAGAAATGGGAAACAAAATGCATACCTGACACATTCAGCATCACAGAGGCTAGAAAAAACCCTAGGCTGAGATTTTTCTGATCCTGACAAGGATGTGGCAAGTTGCAAAGTAGGAGGAGAGTGGGTATTTTGTCAGGAATTTAGTCAGCATGGTGCTGTTCCCCATTGAAGCAGCGCAAACACCTGCCCACACAACTGAAATGTACCCCAAATCTGCTTTGAACTCTCTTAATCCATGTATGGAATTACCTATGTAGCATGGGCCGGACACCTTGCAGGTTGGTCCTGACTGAGAGGTGCAGAAACAACAGGCACATTGTTGTGGAAAGTGCAAAAGGAAGACTGACATTGAGTAGAAAGAGAGAAAAGCATTAACGCTATTGCTAGGTACATCTTTGAACGATGGAACAAATCAAACAATTCTCTCCATCTCATTAAACCTGAGCACAGAATGATCCTGTGAATCGCTCCAAGCACCGTCAGTGGCGTCTGAGGGCACACAGCAGTGTACAGAACTGAGCCAAAGAGCCAGCCATTAGAAGAAACCTACTGATTAGGTTTCCTTGCTCATATAATGATTTAACCCTAGAGCCTTGTAAGACAAGCATTTCAGCACATTATAGTCTCACACACCTCCAGCAGGTCCAGCACATTACCTCTCATCACTCTTGCAAACACTAAAAGGGGAACACAAGTAATATTTTATACTCTCCCATCTGTTTATTCTTAATGTTTGTGATTCCTCTTACAAAGCTTGGAAACAGCATTTCTTCCTCAATAGGTTTTATCTTTTTCCACTTGGCCAATAATACTTCTCCTGTCACACGGTGGGAGCTGAGACAGCTTTGTTTTGTTTGCTTCTTTGTTTATGCACTGGCATCCCTGATCTGCCTTTCTTGCAGTTATCAAATGAACGGAGAACCAGTAACATCTCTAGTGCAGGACACTGAGAAGATGTGACCTCAGCCTGCATTGCCTTTTCTCAGGGAAACGTGAGAATTTTCTCCTTTATCCTAACATCTTCCTTCCATCAGCAGACAGACTAAGTAGAAGGATCCATCTCTACCTTGGAACACGCACATGCACCTTAGACTTCTTTTGTAGACAACAGAAAGAAAAAGGCACGTGCATATCATGCTCCATCTTCTCCTGTGCACAGAATAGCCATGTTACTGAAATGTGTGTGTCTCTTCATTCGTAGCAGCAGTCAAGGCTGACTGCTCAGATGTACATGGCTATTTTGTACTCTCCGAGTTGTGTGAGGTGAAGTCCATCCAAGGCATCTCGATCCCATAACAAATATAAAGCACTAGAAGAAAAACAAGGGTACCCCTGTGAAGAAAGCTTGTATTTTCAGTCCGTGGCTTCTGAAACTTTAGTAAGATGACAAATGTAGATGGCATCTTGTGAGCTTTACATTTCCACTCTATTTTCAACACTAGGACTCAGCTAATGAAAGAACAGAAGTGGTTGAATTGCTACAACTATATTCTTGGGCCTTTACTGTCCTCTCTTATACAGCTATTTATACCATTAAAAGGTTAAAAATTTAAAAAAAAATCATATTGAGACAGAAAGGTAGGATTTTGCATTTTTCTATTCTGGTGTAAAATATAAGGCAGCAAAGAGCCAGGCTCTGGGGTTAAAATCTCTGCGGTTCTCCAGAAATGGGTCTGAACCAGCACCTGGGATTCCCAGAGCTATGGAAATGCCCTAACGTCTAGCAGCCCTCAGCAGCCTCGGACACACTCTTGCAGTTGTCTGCTGCAAAATCAGCCAAAGAGGGGCTAGTGCAAATAGAAGGATTTATTTTCGCCTTTTTTTTGTGTGTGTTATTTCCATATCAGTTTAGTCAATTTTCCTGTTTATTCACCTTGATTATATCCTGTTCAGTGCAGGAGGAATCACTCTGGGTTCACATAACTCATGTAAATGCATGGCTTACATTTTTATTTTCGGCGAGGACAGCTTACATTTCTGTAAAATACCAATGACTGCCGCACGCTGGAGGATGCTGGCATTTGGTAGTAACTTGTTCAGAGAAATAGATTCGTTTCCAGTTTAGTGAATTGAAAGGATCAGGCCGCGTGGATGCAATCCAAGGAGAGAGAAGGGGGTTGCTGACCTCATTTCATACTTTCACTGGAACTGCATCTATGCTCTTCCATAAAACAGCGCAAATATAAACGAGGTGTGAACTGCTTTCACATCTCATTTAGGTAACAGATGAGGCATGAAATGCATTTCACAGGCACAGGTACCAGAGCAGTGTGCTAAGGCTTGTGACAGTGAAGAACTCCTTTTTTCACACGCAAGCACCCCTCCTCGGAGCACTGGATTAGCTCTGAAAGTGTGTGCGAAGAGGAGAAATATCATCAAGAAATGGCATGTTGGCTGCTTTTATTAGCTCTCAAAATATTTTGGATAGAAATCAAAGTTCCTGGGGTCCTCTGTCACTGTAAAGATTGATTCTTTTTTTCTTTTCCCACAAAATAAGTCACCTCCAGATGGTAGCAAACAATGAAAATAAACAAGTAAACATGAAGTCTCTGCTCCTAGAAATGAGCTTCTAAGCCAGAAAGCAAATTCACTTCTCCTGAAGCACAAGGATCTGAAATGTCAGGCAAAAGAAGTCCTTAGTAATTTTTCAAAAATTACAGGTTGCAAAGATGCCCTTGCCAATCACACAGAAGATGTAACATCAGAGGGCTTTTTTTAATTTCCAAAACACATACAGATAAGTTACAGGACACAACTCAGGTTTAAGGCAGACTAACACAGCTACAAAAGAAGTTGGCAAAATGAGGAACAAAGCCAAAGTCTTACTAAAAAAAGTTAAAAGTAACAAGGTGTTCTAAATTAGAGAGACTCTGGGATGAACTATACAACCCATGGAGAGATATTCAACCCTATGATATCAGGTGAGCATAGAAGGATATTTGCTGGCAGAGAGTCAGAGGAAAATCTGAAATGTATTTCGATGCCAGTGGCACAGTTGAAAAGTTCAGCAAAGGACACAGTCATGAGGAGAACTTCACATGCTAAGGGCAGCAGAAATGTAGACATCCAAGAGGAAAGCAAAGCAAAGCGAAGTAAAACTTCTTTCACATCACAATGATAAAGCAGTTCAAAAAATGTTCTGATTTTTTTTAAACCCCACCAAAAGTCACTTCAGATGTCTTCAGCATTTATACCTTTTATCACAGTAAAAGTTTGAATGTACGTTTTCACAATTTGAAGTACTTCTTTTTCAATTTTGTATCAACTGTGAAACTACTAAAAACCTAAACCAAATACCATTTCACTCAATTAAGTACAATTGTGTTCCCTGGAATGTCAGTAATTTTATAAACATTAGAAATTAATTTAAAATCAGTTATACTTTGTTCATCACTAGAAGGTATTTCTTAGAAAGCACCGCGCATTGGCAGTGCTCAAAGCCCCATAAGAAGTGGACCTTTCTCTCCTGCTCTATAGGCTTTGGCTTACAGTTTCTTAGGGAGTGTCCTTTTTTAATTCAGGTAGGGCACAAGTCAGGTACACACACAGATGGACTATTGATGAATAATGGCTTTACAATACTTGAAATAATAGTTTGAAGAACCAAATAATTTAGCCATTACTCAGGCAAAACTTCCACTAATTTGAGACTGAAAGGGAAATTTACCTGAATAAAACCTGTGTGATTAGGCCATAAATCGCTAAGAAATTAAAAGGAAAAGACTGAATAGAGAAACAAGTAAAGGACTCAGAGTTTTGAACAGTGCAGAGATGACCTGGAGGAACATTGCTAATGATTCAGATAAGTCACTGCAAACATTTTTCTTCTTGTGCATCTCCCTCCAATTTAGAGTGAATTGGAGTGCTGTTCTTAAATATAAACACCTCCTCCTTCGTTCTGTTTGACCTAATTGGTAAATGTCAGCCCTCCTGGCCCACCATCATTCCCTCAATTAAATGGTTATGAATCTCTTGGCTGGCTCTCGTTTTTAAGGCTGCAGGCAGCAGCCTTTCCTGCTGCCTGCATGCTAAGTTAGCCCTGCTCCCACCTCCCTGCTTGACCCACATGGACAGCTCCCGAATTTCTCTTACCCTGTTCCTTCCACTCCCTGATGACTGTTTCTTGCCAGCTAGTTTGCATCTTTCCTTCAACACTTCTCGCTCCATCCTTCTCCTACCCTTTCTTTAGGTTCTCTGCCTCACCACATCCTTCTCTCTGAACACCTTTCCCCATATTTATCTGAGATGGGCCTGTTTTGCAGAATCAGCCACGCACCACAGCATCTACACGTGGTGTGGTCTACAGCCTCTACAGATCTACAGATCTGCAGCCCAAGAGCTGCCTATACGCACCCACAGCCTTTCGCCCGCACACTCCTGATTCATGCCGCAGCAAGGAAGGTTCCCTCAAAGTAGGTCTGCTGCCAATTAATCTCACTTTCAAGGGTGACTGTCATGACATGGCATGTCAGCAGCCCTCTGGCATTCACCCTCTTTTGATCTCTGCATAGAAATGGATTCAGAGGAACATAGTCCTTATCTGCCCTTTGCAGTTGCTTTTCTCTAGATCCATTTAGTGTTTCACTCACCTTAGCAGATGAGCATCCCGTGGACTCTAGGGACCCTGGGCTTTATATTATAGCTTCAAACCACAGGGTAGAAACATCAATCTTTGTATCTCTGCCTCTCCTCTTCCTGTAAATGAGTTCATCTGTCTAGATAAATGGTAGCCATCTGCAGGTCTTCTCAGAAGCACCATTGCCTCAAAGATAAAAGGTACAGTAAAAGAGTTGTTTGGAGATAACCATTGTTTCAATTCATCATTTGACTGACTCTCAGCCTACTGCTCATTAAACTTATTTGTTAACACCCTGGAAAGACCAGAGGGTCCTTTAAGTCTTTCTGTGGAGCACTCAAGGCACTCTCTCAACAATTTTTTTTTTTCTTTTGCCACTTTTGCTACCAGCATTGTTTTTTTTGTTGCATCTTCTGCAAGGTCATCACCTGGGAAGTGCAAATTGGCTAGTCTGTTGGCAGAAGCAATTAAAGCAAAATCACAGAGCCTATCTGAAGGGGCAGCAGCAGCCCAGACATGAGCACTGCAAAAGCAAATGTCAGCTTCCAAATTTGAGAAAGTAACCACTAAAAAATGCACAAAAGAGTTATCTTCTGGATTTGTGACAACAAAACAGAACAACACAGGCAATGGAATATGATGAAGATTCCCTGAGATTCACCCCAATTTTTCTGTTACCTCATTTGCAGTGTTTCAGAGGAGGGACTAATCAGAGTTGCAGAGAAGCAGCTGATGACAGTCCATCTCTCATGCTCCTCTCAGTAATACCTGATACACTTCTCCCTTACTATGACCTGCACATATTGCTGACCTGATCAATCTGCCATTATTGTTTCGGGGATCAGACAAGGATCAAGACTATATCACAGTCCTTTCTCTCTTGTTTCACTCATCAAACAGGTCCTGCTGCACTTCTCTCAGCACATGCAGCCCCTGAGCAGTCTGATGCAGGGATGTCAGGATAACATCTCCTTGCCAATGGAATGTGGGGCTGAATGGCTTTTAATTAGATATTTAAAGCCATTCAAAGTTTTACTTTTTTTTTTAATGGCCTAGAAATTATGCTTATTAGCATATAAGACTGCAGAATTAATGTCTAAGGACTACATTATTGTCACAACTTAATGCATTGGCAAGATAGATCACCTTTCTGGAACAGTTAATGGACAAATACCATTGCAAAAGAGAGCCATTTATCCTCTATTACAGTAAGAGCAAAGATGCTGTGATAATGCCCTGTTATTTATATTTTATCAAATGCACAGCATAGATAATCTTCCTATCTAATAAGTCTATTGGTGCAGTAGAGTGCAAGTTTTTTAATGAACCGTTACTTACCTGCTGCTTTTTGATCATTTGAGGTGTGTATTGTGTGAGGTGCTGATTCAGGGAGTCAATGAGCTTCAACGGCACTCGGCATATCTCAAAGTAATGTGATCTTAGCAGGTGCCCCGTTCTGTGTTTCAGTCAATCAGAGACCACTTTATCCATAACAAAGATGACAACCGAGAAACATAAAGTATTATACTTCTGCAAATATCTTTTCAGAGAGCCTGATTTGCCTTGTAAAATATCATCTGTGAATGCTGGTCAGGAATCCTGCCACTGGATAGGTGGGTGATTTTCTCAGTATTAAAAATAAAACTAACAAACAATCAAAAAAGGCAGATTCTTTGGATTCCAAAGCCGAGACAGCTCATAATTCTTTCATTCCTGATCAAACACAGAACTTAAATGAGAAACACTCATGATAATCTCATTTTATGATCTGTCCATGATATATGATTTTTGGCTTTATCTTTCATCCCTTCTTCCTACCCTGCAGATCTTTTTTATTTTCTCCCCTGAATCTCTGAGGTTCTGTTTCATCTTTAAAACCAATAAAACTCTTTAATCGTCAAGCTGTTAATTCAAATATTTCTTTTTCATTAGTGCGGAGAATGAAGATTTTTTTCACTTTCCTGTAAGGGATTTGCAACAAACATCCACTAATCAAGATAAATAGAAGAGAAATCATAAACTACCTGAGGCCAAGCATTTCATACTTAGTTGTTTAATGACAAGCACATAAATCCATATATAAGTAACCAAATAAACACCCAACTTAGAAAAATATAGAACTTCCAGCAATTCCCACTGATTTCCCTAGTCACTTTGTTTTCTCCATTGCTAGTGAAAAATTGAGTACTGGCACAATGCCTAACTCTAGGTATTCACATTTGAAAATATTCACTTCAGGAACACTATTCTGAGAAACTTCTGCCCCAATATAAGAAATGAAAAATATCAAAATTGGGCTTTGGGTTGACAATACAATGTCAAGCATACTGATACATGGTGCCACTGAGTTATGCATATTGACCTGAGGGACTTAACTAGCAAGTAAAATTGTTCCTAATAACTGATAAATCAAGGCACCCAGGTCTGCAAAGTCTGATAGCCACAACATGATTTCACATTTGCTTTTGTAGCAGATAGCAAGAAAACTGTTACTATACTAAAACTCTTAACTTTGTCTCAGGCTAGGGAGTTCTCAGAATGCCATCTATCAGTGGGCCTGACTCTATAATCCCTATTCAACTGATCCTACATGAGGGAAATTTTTAAATTCAGGTTCCCTGGATTGTTGCAGGCAGCTGCAAACATGTTTGTGTTGTTTCAAATGCTAAACTCCAAGGAAAACAAAATCTAGGAATGGGCCGGGGAGTATGGTAAGACCTCGAAAATATAAAGGGTGATGGTTTGCATTCACTCATATTATATCCATGCTCCTGTCTATCTGAAGTTTTACTGATACCACAGCAAAGCTTCCAGCGATTTCCATAATGTAGGAACAGACCCCATTAAGAAAGTACTGAGAAGAATTCGTTCCTCCAGAGCTTAAAAACAAAACCTACACCTCAAAAAAAGAAAATAAAAACGTGCCAAAGAATAACTAGTTACCAAGTGGTTTGGTTACTGCTAGACTACCAGGACTTTTATTTTCCTTCAGATATTTCCCAAGTGGCTACAGAATCTTGCAGCTTAAGCCACTGTGCAACTGTGGCAATATTGACACATAGCAAAAGTACCGGTATCTGACCGATCTTCGTGGGACTGCAAATACAGGATGCTGTTTACTCAGGAGTGTTATTAGCCATCGAGTCTCTGAGCTCCAGTTGTTTGAAAACATCCATTATCAGAATCTCATACGAACATCGCGAGAAGGCAGCAAATATGACGAAACGACGTTCTTAGTTTTTCTTAAGCAAGGACTAATTAGAGTTGCTTTTGTAATTCACAAGCTATAAATTCCTTCAGATGCTTTTGGAAACACTGTGTGATCTCCTCAGCGAGATTCTGCTTTGTGCTGATACGGCAAGTCAGCTAAACTTCCCAAAGCATGTAACAATCTGTCTGATTAACAGGGAGAGGAAAGCTGAGCCTGGTAACTGAAAAAAGGCAACTGGTTTGTCAATTTGCTGTTTCCCTTCTCACTTAAGGTTAATTGTACATCCTGCAGAAGTCTGCACTCCATTCTCCCGCTAGACTTTTTTTTAATTAGCTTAATAACGCCATCTTATTTAATGACTGACCACAGCTAAGAGCTGGAACTAACTCTGCCTGTATTGCAAAAAGAGCAACTCAAAGCAGTAAGAGGGGATACTGAAATGCAGGTTAAGGTTGGATACCGAAATGCAGATATTCTCTCCTTTTGAGGGAAGCAAAGGAAGCACCGCTGCAGATTTAAGTCCCACCTGCAATGTCTAGTTCCTTGTGAGCAGGTAGGACCCACCATCAGGCATCTTATATGTGGACCAGAGCACTACACAGGTATCTCCCAGCCATAGATTTAGCAGGATCCTCCTTGTCACTACGAGGGATGGTGGAACAACAGCAGGGGTATAAGGCATGACCCCAGGGAAAGTTGGTAGATAACCAAAAAGGCATTTCATCCTGCTCCTGGTGCATCTCCTACTTAGAGGTTAGAGACAAGATACAGAGAAGGTAGTGGACAAGCAGAACACCAAGAGAGAAGGTATTTTTTGCTGAGGCTGACACTGGCAAAAGGGAAGAGGAAGCTAATTGTGGGAAAAGCAAGACAGGGCAGAGAGAGGGCATCAGCAGCAGAAAGGGGGTGGCAGAGCTATCCATGGCCACCCATGCAGCTAGCCCAAATCCAACTGTGGAAGGAAGGAGTAAGCTCTTAAGGAAAATGGCCAGATATAGACATAGCTGGGCATAATGGAAAAGGGACATGAGAATGTGCACAAACGGTACCTTAGCAAGATTTTTCATGGAGGAGAGTCTATTATTTAAGAGGCAATATTTGAAGAAAGAAATAATACCTTTTATTAGACAAGACTGATACCGCTTCAAAAAAACAAGCAAGATCTCAGACACGCTTCTTCTCAATTTTTTTCCAATTATACCAGTTGACCTAACAAAAGATATTATCTTTCCTTCCAAACCACCTCTCTCTCACATCCTGAGAGAATCACAAGCACAATAACTTTTTACTATCATGCAAATTTTAAAATATATTGTTTAGACTTTTCTGTAAAAATATCTGGAATATGTGGAGAGTTGATGGATATTAAAGTTGTGTTCCTATGCCAACACTCTTTTTGCTAAATGTTATTGAAAACAGAACTAATCAGACTGGGATTACTTTTTTTTTTTAATCAGACCCTTTGGTTGTAAAGGCTTTCTGTTTTGTGTAACAAATAAAAATAAACTATTGAGTAGGAAGAAGTAATATAAATGGATAATGAAAGCAAATTATTATCAAAATGTTTCCCTCTTCACTGCTAAAATAAAACCAAATTGTATTATGCTAACAAAGCCAAATTGTCAAATACAGAACTACAATTTGGTTTAATATACCATTGCACCCCACATATTCAAAGTGTCCCAAAGTGTCTTGTAGTAGTAAAAACACACCCTTATTACCATATGTGTCTGATTCCTTTACCAACCATGCACTAAATTGAACAATTAACCATCTAATACAGTTATCAAAGCTTTTCTTCCTCCCTCAGCTGTACACAGGGCTGTAATCCTGACATTTTTCTTTCGTTTTGGTTTAGACCATAATTTGGGGTATTCAAGTGCAAGAACTGATCCAAAACCACATCAGCAACTCAGGGTTTAGCCTCTGGGGCTACATCCCCGTGAGTGCATTAGAGAGAGCCCGGGACGGCTCACAGACACTGAGCAGCAATTGCCTTTTGCCCACCCACGTGCTCTTATAGAGTTCCCAAGCCTGGTTTGTGGCAGAGGTGACTCCCACCAGAGAGGCTGCGTATAGCTACCCTAATTCTGGAGTCTATAAGATTCTGGAGTCTACAAACTCTGCAGTCTATAAGACTTCAGTAGCAATAGATTAAGCACTGAACAAGTATGCTTTGTTTACAGAAAGAACTATAACCTCGGAGCCTTTGAAATGTATACTTAAAGACAGATTTTCAGAAGAGACCTGCTGTCCACTTAAAGACCAAAATATTCAGCCAGATTTGCAGAAGAGTTTACCGTGAGGATGCCAATCGATTCTAAAAAACCCCTGTCTTTTTCATTTCATTCCTTTATGTAAGAAAGAAGTTTTTTACAAATCTGACCCTCTAGTACACTAAAATATAGCTTTGAGTGAAACAATAAAAAATTCAGCTGTGATTAACTGTAACATATACAATATCTAACCAAGTTTCATCTGAATTATATAAACCCTATCTCACTCTGTGCAAAATGGAGTTCAGAAATCTCCCAGATAAAGGCTCTCAAGTTTGCCTCATTTCTGATGCATCTGACTTCTTTAGCTGCCTGATAACAGTACTTGCCAAAGTGTTCTCCCAGTTCAAATTTGGACATGAAATGGATTTTTTTTCATTTCAGTCATCAAACCAAACTCCTGGACAAAGAAAAAAACAAATAGTTTGAGTCATACTGAATTTTCAAAAGAAAGTTTTTAGAGTGGTAAACTCTAATCCACCTAATGAAGTTAACTCCTAAGTCACTGAAATTTGCATTCACCTCTTTAAACTAAATCCTGTTCTGCACCCACAGCTGATCCTACAGTATATTCTCCTGAGCTGCTTATCATTTGAGCTCTGTTCACACCTGCAATATGAATCTTTCAACTGCCTGTTGTATCACACCCCATTAAGTACTTTCGTGGATCACCAGCATCTTCCTGATAAAAATGCAGAGGTTAATACCAGTACGGTATCTTTCCTCTTCCACATAGCTACCTCTAGTACTCAGAAAGTTATTTCTAGCTGCTGGTACCTTCCATCAGTAATGTCTTTTCCAGGTATTATTCTGTCTTCGTTTCAACATACTGAGGTCTTGGCAACACACACTGTAGATGCTTGATCACTTTCATTTGTGGATCTTTTATTGTACTGGGTTATCTTGGCAAGATACTCTGCTGCTTTTCTTGCCAGCAGCTTGCATATGCTACTAGCCTCTAAATGGTTTCCTTCCACTGCAGTAGCATCTACTCACCTTTCTGTGATCTAGTGCTGCTGTTTATCAGCACTGCCAGGATTACACTGAAGCTGGGCCACAGTGCAGACGAAATCCATCTGGTCACTGATTTAATGCACTATGTAATGTCTGTTGGCCCCTTCTTTAGCCAGCAGCTCTGCTAAGACACTTTGGACCTGCCAGAGATGTAAAGTTCTCTAAACATATATGCTGTCTAAGGAGTGCAGACCAGACAGCCAGGACACCTGCAGCTGAGATGGAATGTTCATGTTATTCCATGACTGCCCACCAGTCAATGGTTTTCCCCATTGCCGTGATGGTTGAAAACTTGTTTTCTGATTTCTACCTTTTGCTTATTAACAGCCAACTTAGACCTTTTCTTCCTTTGCCATCATTGTTCGTTGTTTTATCTTGCCAATTACAATGTAAGAGACCACCTGAGAGGCTTCTGAGGCCAATTTACCAACTCAATATTAGCCACCTGTTGGTGCTGCAAACGTATATAATCTACTTCTGAAGTGAATTTCAGTCAAAAAAAACCCATGCAGTAGCTCATATGCTTCATCCCATACCAAAAAATAACACAATCCAAAGCTTTCTCTCCAACCATGGTATAAACTTCACTCAAAGTTTTTGCCTGAACACAGATTGGCATCTAAACCACTCTTACACAAATGAAGTTTATGTTTAGTATATGTTTAGAGAACTTTTGGAACAGGCTGCCCAGGGAGGTGGTAGAGTCACCATCACTGGAAGTGTTCAAAAAACATGTACACATGGCACTTCGGGACATAGTTTAGTAGGCATGGTGGTGTTGGATTAACAGTTGGACTTGATTATTTTAAAAGTCTTTTCCAACCTTAATGATTCTATGATTCTAAATTCAACTTGAGCACAGCTCAAGTCAGATTATCATCAATCCTTTCTACGCTCTGCTGCTTTTTTCTTCCTGGGATAGTAGTAGCCCGAGTCCATAAAGCTGTCCTGTTTCCCACTTTATAGACTCTTGGATGGTGGCCAAGCCTTACTCATTCCATCATTTTCCCTAGCACCCACATTCAAGAGAAAGACATTTACATTCTCAGACTGTCTCTGTCTTGCTACCATTAAACTTTTATCTTAAGCCCTTGTACTTGTTTTCCACTACTTTCTTGCCTTGTTTGATCCTTTTATTTCTGGATAGTTGAGCTCTTCTTGTTATTTGCCTGCATTTCTCTAAGGATAAATATGGTTTTTGATAATCTCTCCTGTAAACTGATGTCAGTGGTCATACAAATGATTATTCTTGGCTCTAATTAGTCAATCTATTATATTTCCAGAGTTATATTAGGAGGACAGAGATGTCAGCTCAGTGATGTACACATCTATTCATGCTGGGAATGTGGGAGAAGGTAAGGCGAGTCTGGTCTGTCAGGGACAGCACTCTATATTTTAGACAACATGTCAAATAATTCCTTTCATAAACCTATCAAACTTCTTTTTAAAACCTTGCGGAAGGGGTTTTCCCCATTCTTCTGATGGTTGAAAACCTTTTTCTAATCTCTACCTTTTGCTTATTAACAGCCAGCTTAGAACTTTTGTTCCTTTGCCATCATTGTTCTTTGTCTTAATGTGCTTTTTATCCCTCTGCAGTGTTTACTCTCCTGAATTGTATGTAGACAACAATCATCCCTGCTCAGCCTTAATACTGCTAATCTGAAGACAGCATGTCCCTTTAACCTCTGTTTATAAGATAAGGCTCTCTGTTCTCTCAGCGACTCTAGTAGCCTTTCTCTGTATCTTTTCCAATTTGAATTTATCTTTCTTGAGTACGGCTGATCAGAAGAGCACAGAGACTTCCTCATCCCTTGTAGAGGAGCATTAATGCTCCCCCTTCTTCAATGGAAATCCCTCTCCCAGCACAATCCAGAATCACAGTGGCAGCCTCAAAGCAGGTCCTCTGATGTCTCACTGCCATTCTGTAGGGAACAGCACACTTGGACCCTTGTTCTCCTTGGTCAAGGAGTTTTTCTACTTCTTGTTTTCTAGTATAAAGCTCATTAAGGTCTTGTTATCTGGGATTACTAGAGTTGAATGAGTCCTACCAGCCCTTTTCTTTCTCTGTGTCTCAGTATTAGAAAGGTCTTTCTCAGCTATTTCTCAAGGTATTTCTTTCTCAAGGTATTTCTCAGTCTTAGACAGGTTTACTCTTTGCTGG
>NW_010558937.1:0-362 GCF_000687285.1 Phaethon lepturus
AATAAAATAAAAAAATAAAATAAAATAAAAGATATATAGTAAAATAAAACCAAACCTTATTTGCAGGAAAAAGGATAAAAAAATACACACACTAGAGAAGCTGATACCCTGCAAAAGGGTAACGCTGGAGCGGTGTTGTGTCACCCGCTGCTGCCTGCGTTGTCTGAGCGAGGCGCTGCCCGCGCTGCCTGCCAGCACACGCAAGCGCCAGAGGAACGAGCTGGTCTTGTTTGCCCTCCAATTCGCCTCCTCCCTCCCCGCCAATGCGCAGAACCTTGCTGCTGCCTCGGTTTTGCAACACATCCCCGACGGGACGGACCTGCTTGAGCATTTTTGGCGTGGGCAGGTCTCGGGCGGCCCGG
>NW_010558937.1:393-6051 GCF_000687285.1 Phaethon lepturus
ACAGGAGGGGCAGGTTGAGGGCAGGAGGGCTCTGCCTGCTGATCCAGGAGGCTTCACTCATAGCAGACATGGGGTACAACCCTCCATTTGAGGGTCCCGGAGAGTCTTCTAGGTGTTAGCTGGAAGGTGGGCGTTCAGTCTTTTGTGCAAATGGGGAAACTGAGGCAGAGCTTGGGGACATCGCAGCATTGCCCTGGGCGTTCCCAGGTCCAACCTCCCACGCCCAGCAGTGATGGGTGCAGACCTCCTTGCTCAGGATGGTCTTAAAGCCCCCCAAGGATGGATCTGACCTCTACATCCGCATCTCCTGAGCATCTGTGAGCATCTCCTGGCCACGCTCCTGTGCTGGATGGGCACCCAAATACCACCCTCCCTCCTTGCAGCACCCAAACCCCCAGACACGCTGCTGCAAGCCACCATGTCAAAAGAGAAGGTGCAGCAGCCATGCCCAGTTTTGTCCAAACCAAGATGGTTGATGGCCAGGACCCCCCAGGATTGTATTTTCCTTGTTATAGTAGTTTCACCCCAGTGTTTGTACAAAACCTCTGGGCACCGGCTCTGCTCTGAGGTTTGTTTAGAAGATGCTGCCAAGGGTAACACTGCTGCCAGCACCCTTGCATGAGGACCATATCCCTGCAAAAACAGAGCCCATCCTGGGAAGCTATTCCTGTCTCCTTCCTTATCTTGGACACCAGCTGGCCCCAGACCCCGACTTCTTGCTCCTATAGGGGTAATGTTGCCCATCACCCAAAACAAACCCTATATCAAGCCCTGAGTGGGTTTGCTGGAGCTTCAAGCTCTTCTCTGCTTGCAGAAAAGGGGATGCGAGGGGTTTCCTGATGGATTAGGTGGGGAGAAAAAGATGGGAATCATCCCCCTTTGAGGATGGAGGATGTGAAGTGGTCCCTGTCCAGGGATGCTCCCAGTAAAGCCTCCAGTGAGTCACGGTTCAGTCATCTCCCAGCAGGCAGCACAGAATCACTGTTATCCATAAATCAAGCTGTATTAATATCAGGGATATCTCCAAAATCTTCCTATAAAATGTTACCATCACATTTGATTTAGCTGAGTAGAAGCCTCAAGCGCTGGTGGGGTTTTTTTGCCCAGCTGTGTCAGAAAAGAAAACTTGTTTCTAAATTTCAACTTGTTTCTGTAATTCTGCTCTTTTCCAGAAAAAAAGCAGTTCCTTTCATAATAAGAAAGAGACAAATTCTTGGAATAAAAAAAACCCCACACTTGGGAAGCAGCTTCCCCTTTTGTCCCATTTCAAGGGCATGGTGTGATCTTCTGAGAAGCAGAACCGAAAGGGAGAAGCGAGGACACGTGAGTGGCTCCACACAGAAAACTTCATCGACGATGCCGGACATGAAACAGATGATTCTTTCCCAAAATAAATGTCCAGTTTGGTCACCTTTTCAATGGAAGGAACAGGACACTGTGGCTGAAATATTTGCTGCGGTGGCTGGGTGTGATGGACCCAGCTGCAGGCAAAGGAGAACCAGCCCAAGAGTTGAGCGAGTCCCTGCGTGCTCCTGGGAAGCAAATGGTCCATGCTCTGAGTTTTAATTCCTGGAAGGTTTTAGTTCCTATGGGAGATGCCTCTTACCCATGAGTTATTTTGGCTGCTCAGGAGTTCCCAAGGTCCCCAACTACATCCTCACAGCCCTTGGCAAGGGGATGGACATCCCGAGTCAACAGCATTGCCTGCAATGGTGTTAATGAGCAAAAAGAACAGCGAAAGACTTGAAATTTCCATTACAGAAAGGCACAGACTAATTGCACGGACTAAAAATTGCACGTCCATCCAGCTGGGAGGTTTGAGCCACGGCTTGGAAGCCCCAGGTGAACTCCGCACACGCAAATTCCCTTATCGCTTGCTGCAGGAGCAGGAGGCCCGCGCATGGGGTTCCTGGGGAAGCCACAAGTAGTTGGACCAACAAGTAGTTTTTAATGGAAAGCACTAAATTTGTGGTGCAAGGAATTGCTGGCTTCCTGGTGACTCACACCCAGCTGGGTGAGAAATTTGCCCATCTCACCCTCGTGCTACCTCAACCCATCCATAAGACCCAAGTGTTGGGTGGCCACCAGGCAGGGGACAATCTGTGCTCCTGCAGCAGCACACAGTGGCACGTTGGGACAATTGTGTTTGGCCAAGGTTTACAGTGACAGACCATGATCATGGAGCCCCTCAGGTTGACCCATACCTGAGATGTTGGTTTTCAACCTCAAGCTATTTTCAGCCTATGAGTGTGGCTGGGTGTGTGGTGCTGCTGGGATGGTGGTACCCCAAAAGCAGGCATCTCCATCAATGATTCCTCCACCCTTCGTCCCTGGTTGTAACTGGGGGCAATCGTTTCCCAGAGAAAACTCTCCAGCTGAAGAACTGCCTCTGGTCCAACAGCCGAAGCAAACAAGCTATTGAAGAAACAGCAACGAGTTGTGAGAAGTTATTTTAAACCTTTCCTGGATGGGAAATACCAAAGGTACCTGCAGGTCTCATGTGCTTTGACCTCCTTATTCCTCCCTGTGGATGTGCCCCAGAAAGCGGAGGAGCCTGGAGGTGGTGAACCAAAGGGATGTGATGTGCTCTTCCATCACTCCCTGGGCAGCTGGCAGCATGGCCAGATCCTGCAGGTCCCCAAGGGGCACTTATGGGGATCTCAGCCTGCTTTTGGACACCCTTTTATTATCACCTGATACCTTGACATGCCTGGGGAGCTGGCAGAGCCCAGCTCTCCCAGCATGGCGATGGTAGAGCTCCATGCTGGGTTGCACCTCGCTTCCATACCATGGTCTCCCATTATGGGCCATGGGGGCAATGGGCATTTATGAAGAGGTGTGTTGGTGAGAAGACTGAGATGGCCATCGTTGTGCTGAGCCTCAGGAGCTCAGGGCTTTCCCAAGGTGGGAAGAGGCACAGAGGGGTGGAAACGCAAAAGGGCTAGGTGATCTGCGCAGGAAGGCGGGGAAGGAGCTGAAGGAGGGACTGTGGCCAACCTGGAGGCATTTGATTTCCACTCAACCCTGCAAAGTTCAGAGTCGTCCCTATCCTGGCTCTGTGCTCAAAGGGAGAAAGTGAAATTATTTGTGAGGATGAGGCACTGAGAGCCAATGAACCCCCCTCTTTGCAGAGCCTCCTAGAAGTGCAGGTGGAGAAGACCTCTCAAAGGTGGCCACAAAGTGTGAAGGCCAACCTCAGACACCTCCGTCATGAGACCCCCGTGTACCCCAAGCCCTGGGATTTCTTGCCTGCAAAGACCCACGGATGTGAATCCCAAAATCTCCCTTCCCAACCTGCTTCACCAGCAGATGGACAAGGTCTCCTGCGCCCAGGCCACCTCCCAAACACCCACCACTTTCCTTCTGCTGAAGTCGTGGATGAAACCAGAGCCTAAGACACCATCCGTGCCTAGATCCCCACCCTCCGCACCGCTTGGAGATTCCCGAGCAAAGAAAAGCGATGAGCGGAAGCGACCCCGAGTCCCTGAGGCACGTCAGGGTGTGCCGGCGAGAGGAAAGGAAGCCTGCGAAGATCAAGGCGTTAATCACCTACGTGCTGGGGGAGGAGAGGCTCAGCAGCCCCTTCCTCTCCTGCTGACGTCCGCGGAGCTCTAGGAAAGCAGGTTGGAGAGGAAAACGAGCTTAAACACACTTCTTGAGAAACACTGAGGTGTAGGAACAGCGGGTCAGCTCCCGTCTGGAGCAAAGCCAAGGCTTTTTTGTCTGGATTCCCATCAAAGCCAAGGTTTCCCGGTGCTCTCGCGGAGCCCTGGCAGAACAGGCACGTTGGGCTCATAGGACCCCACCGTCTCCAGAAGGAAATTTGGGCTGGATGGCCAGAAATGTGGGCCTGAGACCCATCATGGCAATGGAGGCTGACCAGTTTCTCCAACACAGAGACCCAACAGCGAGAAGATTTGTCATCTTCTGTTGGGGCTTTCACCGCAGGTAGCTGCACCGGTTTGGCTGCAGTGAACGTTGATTTCAGCAAGAGGATGGATGGCACCATCAGAGCTGACCTCAGGAGATGAGACTTTCTCCACCAAACGCCTTCTCTGCCCAAAATCTGGGGACTCAAAGGCGGGTGCTGGGGTAGCAGATGTCTGCGGGCAAGCTGGGGGTGACCATCTCCTCTGAGCTGGTTAAAAAAGAGAAAGTTGCCATCAAATGTCACCTCCTCATGAGCAAGCTCGACCAGGTCCACCGCCCTGGCAGGGTGGTGTTGTCAGGACACGACAAATTAACTCCATTTCCGTTATAAAGAGCTTTTAGAAGTAATGAAATTTTTCATGCAAGACATCTCCGGTCTGGTGAGCCGCGGCGGAGCCCGAGGCAGAAGGGACCCAGCCTGCATCCCTGGTACGTCTGTGTTGGGGGAGAACCTGAAAGCCCAGTAGAACCCTCCCCATGGGGACATCCAGCACCTGGTGGTGGGGACAACCCAGCCCCGAGGCTTTCGCAAAGCTTCAACGTTTGAAAAATGCTGCTTTTCGCCTCCGACGAGAGTTTTGCGTCGGTTGGAGGAGCGCGGTCCCAGCTCCCACCTGCCTCCCTGGCCTCCTCCAGAGATGTTCCTCTCTCCGTCCGCACCATCCTGCAACCCACCGGCGGCTGGAAACCTGGAACGCGGCGAGAAGGCGCAATTACCCTGGGCAGCAGCGGCAAAGGTCGCCTGCGATCAGCCGCTAATGCGATTCCTGGCAACATCCAGCCAGAGGAACAGAAACCAGGTGGCCCAAGAGCCTCGTGAGGCCAAATCCAGCCACCATGCCAGGCCTTTTGGCTGGGGATTAAATCAATCAGTGAGACTTCCAGAGGAACCCAGGCTATTCCTTTTCCCGGATTATTTTTCCCCAAAGAATTTCATCTGCCTTTTGCATAGATTAAAAAAGGAATAAAAAAGATGCTTTGCTTGAAATCACTTTTTTAGCATCGCCGCTGCCTCCAAATTTGCCTCTCCCATCCCCGCTCAACATCCAAAATGTTGGGGTTTTGGGGGTTCCCATTTATTCCAGGTGCTGTAGGGCTGGGCTTGAGGCTACAGGTCCTGCTGCCAGGCTCAGCGGAGGCTGTTGGGGCTGGAGCTGCTATTTTATTTTCTTTTTTTAACACTCTCCACTATTTACAGTGTCCCCACAGCAGGACAGCTGGCTATGAGGCGTTCACCTTGGGGACCTGCAAGGACACCCGCCGTACCAGGAGGGAGGAGGACACCAGCTCTTTTTCACCAGCTCGGAGCTTGCCCTTGACGATGGAGATGGGATAAGTGCTCTCGCCGGCGGCTCATCGGAGGAGTGAGTTCTGTCCGTTCTCAGCTGCATTCCCCGGATGCTTGCAGAAAGACCTGGGCTCCCCATCGCAGGCTGCTGGGCTTGTTTGCGCAAGGTGTGTTTTCTGCTCTACTCTGGGGAAAGAAACTTTTTCTCCCCAGTTTCCCTCTCCCCGTGGCGGCTGAAGGAGCGGGGAATTTCACAAGGGCACCGAGCCATCGCCAACCCAACCCCACAAGCCCGGGCAGCCCCGGGATGAGGGTGATGGCTCCAGCCTGGCTGTGGTTGCAAATATTCCTGGCTTCTCCTGCCAGAGCCCATCTCCCCCGTGGCCTCACTATCCGGCTTGGCCGCGGGCTCGTGCCAGGATCGATGAAAGCCCGCGTTG
>NW_010558938.1:0-388 GCF_000687285.1 Phaethon lepturus
AGAGGTGGTAGATGCCCCATCCCTGTAAACACTGAAGGTCAGGGTGGACAAGGCTCTGAGGAACCTGATCTAGTTGAAGATGTCCCTGCTCATGGCAGGGGGCTTGGACTAGATGACCTTTAAAGGTCCCTTCCAACCCAAATTATTCTATAGTTCTACTGAAGTTTAGCTCATATATATGTGGTAATAGAAGACAAAAAGAGGTACTAGTGGGCATATAGTAGGTGTCACATTTAATTCATACTGAATTCTTAGGGGTCCCCAAAAATAAATTTTTGCACAGATGTTTTTAGGAATACATGCCAAATCTTTATCCCATGTAGGAACGGATCTGACCATATCAAGGACACTTTCCTATATAAAGCAAAGAATCCTATGTTGATATGCC
>NW_010558938.1:478-841 GCF_000687285.1 Phaethon lepturus
TAGTTGAAGATGTCCCTGCTCATGGCAGGGGGCTTGGACTAGATGACCTTTAAAGGTCCCTTCCAACCCAAACTATTCTATGATTCTATGATTCAGTTAATTGACATTAAACAAATCCATAACAATATGGGCAACGTGTTTACTTTAAAAATTCTTCTATGACACGGATGCTTTAAGAGTGATCCTCAAAAGAAATCAGTAATTACATGAGCAACAGAATTAATGAAAAATGGTTTTCATGGATTTTTGTTCTGTATTTTTATGTTCCCTCCTTGCAAGAACCCAGTTTCCCTCCAAATCCTTACAATTTCCATTCCCTGTAATTCCTTTGTTTTGCCTAGTCCTTGATGCCCTCCACTCTTT
>NW_010558938.1:872-5306 GCF_000687285.1 Phaethon lepturus
CTACAAGATAGACCATACACTGCAGCTGTTTGGAAGCAAATCACTGGCTAACTGCCCAGCAACTACCAAACAGAACAGCATCAGCTCCCTTTGTAGTGTTTTATTCAGGGGGCAGAGTAATTTATGTGCTACTTAAGCACTGATTTCTTACAATTCTTTAAGAAATGAAAAAGCCTCCCTCAAGTCAGAAGCTATTTACACAGAAACAGGGCTAAAAGCACAAGAATGACAAGGTTTACACAGAATGCTAACTTCACATTTACATGGGAAGACAACCTAACGAGGTCACATACCAAAGGTTTTTTCTCTTTGCCTACTTTCTGCTATGTTCATATGTTATGTTACTACCTGAATTCTTGTTTGTACCATTTTTCCTTAAAAATACTATAGAAGACATACTCTAATAGACTCATCACACCATAAATACTGGTTAGGTGAAGAATAAGAGAAAAAGATGAAAATATGTCAATGAATATCTTTTATATGCTTTGTTTATTTGTACATATTTTACTTACATACCCTACAAGCTTGAAAAAACCCTCCCATTAATGAACAACACAACTCTCAATTCATTTATCTGACACCTTCTGAAGAAAGCATACCAAGTAAGACAGCAAAGACAAGACTCAACATCCTCTACCCCTCTAAGACTGAAAAAAGAAATAATTGAAGAGCACACTTTTGTCTGTCAGAAGAAAACAGACTGCTTGTATATAAACCACCAAGCAAATCAGTTAGGAAGAATTGTTGAGACACAGAAACATAGCTCTGCTTTCAGCACTACAAATAGCTATTGATGCTTTACCCAAAAGCATTTATAGACAAAACATCCATCGCAAAAGGTATTTTTGGGTGTGTGGGGACGAAGCATGTTAAGATGACCATGGTGAAAAAATATCTCACAAGACAGACATGACACTTGTATGTCTAAGCAAATTGAGTTCTCACCACTGCTTCTGACCATCTGCAGCTAAAACAGTCCCAAATTACTGTTACTTCTCTGTTTACAGTGCCCGAAGGAGACATCCCTAAGCCAAGGGTAACATGCCCCCTACTGCGTTACAGAGTTACTCAGGTTGACGGAGACTGCTGGAGGTTACTTAAGCCAATCCCTGTGCTCAGACCAGGCCTATTTGAGCAGGCTACCCAGCACCTTGTCTGGCTAAGTTTTTAGTATCTCCCAAGTTGTAAATGCTGTAATATCTCCAGTTCTCTGCTCCAGTGCTTGACTACCTCGAGGGTAAAAAAAAAATCTTCCTAATATATGACCAGAAATTCATGTTTTTCAGCCCAAGTCCTATTCCCAGCCTCTTGCCCTACCAGCATGCGAGACCCTGGCTCTATCTTTTCTGCATCGTCCCATGAGGGAAGGGTAGAGAGCATTGAGCTCTCCCCTGAGCCATCTCTTCTGCAGGCTGTGAAACTTTTAAAAGCTCAATCTTCACTCATAGGTCACATGCTCCAGCTCCTGCATCATCTTTGTGTGCTCAAGCAAACTGACACCACTAAGTCAGTATCTGCCTTTTCAGCAGAGCCACTACCCACCCATTCAGCCCCCAGCCTGATCCTTTGCACACAGTTATCTTGCCCCAGTGCAAGACTTTGCATTTGCCCTCGTTGAATGCCATGAGGTCTCCAATTATCCAGCCTGTCAAGGTTCCTCTAAACAGCATACCTGCCACTCAGTATACTGACTGGTCCCCACAGTATGGTGTAATCTGTGATCTAGCTGGAGGACCTCTATTCCACAAGAGAGAGATGTTGTTCAGTAATGGGAGGTTTTTTCTAAGTTTGTAAAGTGACACCATCCTAGTCACTGCTGTCGTATCATTTTTACCATATTTCCCACTTTCATATTTCTTCCCTAATCCCTTATGTTCACTACGCTTTTTAAAAAAAGCAGCCAAAATGCAACAAATCCATTATTTTTGCTCAATGTTCAAATTCTTCATTATTAGTACTTTTTGTATCTCACTGCATAAAAGCAGAATCAATTAGATTTAAGTCCCAATCCCTCCTCCCATTCCACTGTCCCCACAAAAAAAAATAAAAAGAGAGGAAAAAAAAAATCAATTTTTCCAGACTAGGAGTTAAGCAGCATGTTATAAATTTACAAACTGGCTAAACGTTTTCTCCTGAGAACTCCAGTGCAAATTTCAGGATGTAACTGACTCAACCACTAGAATCAGATCATTCAGAATGACCAAATTTTCCCACCCTTAGACTAATTTAAAATTAGGAAGAGAAAAATAAATTATTTTAACATGTCACTAATCCAAAACTGTTGCAGATTATTGGTTTAAACAAGGATTTATATACACAGTTCTATGCCTTAGTATCATGGATGACCAACAAAAATATTACACAGACAGCAAGTTAAAGACCCTATGGGCACAAGAGACTGCCAATGTTTTAAAAATTTAATTAAGTTTTAGTAAAGAAAGGAATATTTTTCTTAGTGTGTCTCCTGCAGTTTTTTAGTCCAACTCAATAGACCCCTATGAAGAACAATATCAAATAGTCTTGACTCCCACTTTCTTGAAGTATGCCACTGCAGCATGTACCAGTTTGCTGCTTTACTTCTTTACAAGCACAGTCACAGATTTCTTAAGTTTAAAGGCACTTCTCACACCAGTGGTTAAAAGCGTTCACTTGCAAGCATCCAGAAATCATAAGGAATTTCTGAAACTGCTCATAAGTCTAACCTGTATCCAACCTCCAAAATCATCTGCAAAAACAATTTTCAGATCATACCATAAACAGTTTATGTAGTCTTGCTCAAAAACACACACAAAGCACACGGGTCATAGACTCCTGGGGTTTCTGAGCCAAAAAGGCTCAATAACTTACTAGTAAATCTGCATGAAAATTCTCTCCAAAAGCTACTGCTGACTCCTGCTTGGCTTGCTGCCGTATCAACTCACAAACAGGAAAAAAGTAATGCCATGCGGATCTAACAGAAAGCCTGTATACACTAAAAATAGGCTGACAAACATGTTTTTAAGAGGAATAAAAAAATCACTTAAAAATGGTGACCTGTCAGCAGGGAAAAAAAAAAACAAACCACAATTCAAATCCTGCAAACATTTGCACACGGTCTTAAATGAAAGCAGAAATACCCATGTGCCTAAAAACCAGATCTTCAGAGGGCAAGAACACAAGCAGATAGTAAATGTAAATCTTCAATGTTTTCACTCTGGAACCTGAACGTATGCCAGGTACAAAACAGCAAAAGACAAAGTGGGTAGAGCTTTCAGCTGTGCTGAAAAAAACATGCAGCAAATGTTTTCAAACTCTATGTTCCAGTTCCTTGGTGCAGGTTCAATCATACAGCACCCGTGCTGTTCCATGTATTCTCCAACAGACACAACTGTTCTATACACACAGTTAACATTACTAGCCATACTTGGTGGTTTAATAGCCTCTCCCCAGGCTCTGATACAAATAGAAGTAATGTGAACAAATACTGTGTATGGCATTTAGCAATTTTTAAACTATTTAAGGGTAGTCTTCCAAACAGGTGCTTTTCCAGGTATGCAGATTATTAAGTATTTTAATAAGATTCATCAAATTCATACTTCACTGCTCAATACACAGACTGGCAAAAAACATGTAACATAAATAACAACCTTCCTCCTGCCCTTAAAAAAAAAAAAGTGTGCCCTGGAGCACAAATTAGGAGTATTACAGAAAAAAGTGCAATTCCCTTATTCATAAAGGATATCGAAAACAACCATGAACACCTTTTAACAGTGTAAGTAATGTTCATTTTGAAAGGCTGCATACTCTTTGTGCTACAGTTGTGTGCATTATACAAAAGAACAAAACTTCAATGAAAGACTTAAGTAAGCTTTTCTGATTTTTTTTCCCCCCCAATTAAAGTGATGGAGTATGTCTTCTTTTAAGATTATAATTTCCCATTTGGGATAGTCCCAGATGCTGGTGACCGAATGCTTGTTGTCAGCTGTGAAATACTACAATGTTTCACTGAAGGCTGGTTATTACGACAACCCATGTCCAAGAAAACCACACCAGCTGCTGGACAATGCAGCAAGCAATATCGATTATTTGTGTGGATGCAGAAAAACAGTCATTATAAAAGAAATGTCTTGACATACTTTACCACCATCAGACTGATCACAGATGTTACTTTTTCATAGATCATGGCTGCAAAGGACTTGCATGAGAGGGAGGATGCGGAGGCTCAACCTAAACAGCGATGTCACTGATAATGGCAACAGCAAATCAGAAGCTTAGAGCTGGGATGACAGGCTCTCAACTGAGAAAGATCTAGGGAAGTGTGTTTTAAGAATGAACATCTGGAGCACATGTGTGCATTTGAGAAGCTTAGAAAACAAAAACACTGTACATTGTGCTTGCTTAAAATACTTCTGAAAAATATCTATCACTTCCCATTTAAAAAACCCACTTCCT
>NW_010558938.1:5337-12230 GCF_000687285.1 Phaethon lepturus
ATAAAGCCAAGTACACATTATTTGCTCTACATTACATATCAAGTAAAATAAAGCTTCCTTCTGGAAGTTAACTCATCAGAGCACAAGAACAACAGTATTTTTCCCCCCAGAAATGGAGACTGTTTTCCTCATTCAGGGAATTCTAACAACGAAACACTTACTGTACTTCATATACGCCAATAAGAAAAAAAATAGTTTAGAACAAGCATAGAAGAATGCAACCAGATGTTTAAAATAAAAAGGCACGAAAAAACACCTTCCAAAACACAACAAACCAAACAAAACCCAGAAAAGCAAAAGTGTGAGAAAGTAGCACCATCATATTTGAATATTCATGCAAAGGGAGCTCCCACCGCAAACTTCCTAAGATGTTCTCTGACATTTTGGTACTCTACCTTCTTGTTATCCTGTCCACATCTTTCATCACATTAACACTGACAACTCTTATATTTAAATGACATACCTCCATCTGAACTTCTGATATGAAGCAGATGCCATAGAAGAGACCACTTAAAATACCGGATATGCAAGAACTAAGGAAAAAAAAGCTGCAATGCTACTGGCTGAAAAACATTTAAAGCCTATCTTTTCTCAGTAAAAAAACACGGGTCAAAAAGATTCTATGCACGTGTGGATTTCATTTTGCCAAGATAATCTGTGGGTGAAAAAAAGGGCTATATAAGCAGTAAAACTAAATATAAACAGTCAAGAGAAAAAAAAAACCTCTTCATATTTTAATTGAGCACAGTTTTTCCAAGAATTTACTGTGTTCACAATGATGTTTATTATTATTCTTTAAAGCAATTTCTCGTTTTAACCTTTTTGTGACAGGGCAAACATACTTCTCAAACTATGTTGAGAAGAATGTTGACTTTTCAGTCTCTACACCCATCTGAAAGCATGGGTGAAGCAGTGAGATTACGAAGCACTGAGAGAACAAAATCCACTCTAATACCTAACTTCTTTTCTGTAGTAATTTCATCTTGGAAAAAATAGCTCAAAAATAAAATGGCACATACAATGTCCCTGGGATGCCAACTACAGATGGATATAAAAATGCAAACACTGTAACATTGTCATTAAATACAGAAAAATTACACACATATATACACATGTAAGTATACCTGTAATTTTTCATGACACTCCTCTTTGAACTGAGACTGTACTGCACATTGAATCATCAATTATCTGTTATTAGTTACTTTAACTGAGATGAAACCATCAGTTTCAAAGCCAGATGAACTCTAACCAAAAATGTACAAGACATCAGACCTAAATTGCTTTTCAGCTGTAAATCCATACCATCTTCACTAATGCCTGTGGAGTGACACCAGTAGTAAAATAAACACACATATCTAACACCTTCCCTCTTAATGAAAATCTCTCCCACAATTTCTAGGCAATTAACAATTTTAGACAAGGCAGTAGCTAACAAAGGACATGTAAGTTTACAATCCAAATCAATTGCCCGCTATATTGCAGCTCTGTTTTGCTGTGTAGCCTCCCAAATTCATGGTCCTTCTGACAGCTGAAGGAACAGTTCCAGTACGACATCCAGTTCAAATCAACACATACTGGCAATAATTGGTATCTTGATGGATTAGACCAAAAGGATAATTTAGATTATTTCATAAGCAGATGTTGCAAAGTAGAGCACGCATTTCAAAATTAAATGCTTGTCTCTGGTCTTTTTCCTATTATTAAACTGAAATTTCTACTGTAGAGACAATTTGGAATTTTCATTCCTGTGCTCCTGCATATTTTACATTTGAATATGCCAGTATAAACAAAGTTGTTCATACTACAAGAACTACAATTAAAAGATCTGCTTTTTTTAAAATTTTATTAATTTTTCTTAAAATAATTTTATCTTAGTCGCACACCATCTTTAAATACTTACGTCAGGGGGAAATACCAACATTTGCAACCATTCACTTGAGCTGCTTCGTGCTGGCATGCAAAAAGCATACCTCCAAAATAATTTCATTTGGTACATTTATGGCATAGAACAATTCTGGGCCATAAATTTATAATTTCCAGTTCATGTAAGGACTACATATTAATTTACCAAAGAAAGTCAAAGTGAAATAAAAAATAAAGTGACAGAGTAGTCACAGAGAATGACTTCAAATGAATGTACAACATCTGAAACTAATTGTTAAGGAAGTACATTTGCATTTATTTCCCAAATTAATCACATAAATATACAACTTACTTCTATGATAACAAAATTCTTTAAATAAACATTCGATGTCTGCTAACATTAATTCCATGATTACTACAATCTACTCAGAGTACAACTACTGTATGTATAAACCAAAGCCTTCTATCTTCCTTTATAATCCAAAACCAGCAAAAACAACACACCAACATTATAATAAATCTGAGATACTAAAGATAATTACAATCTAGTGTCCAAGACAGATTAGTTCTACCAACAAACATGTAAAGTAACATGCTTACAATATTGTGGTAATTCTAACCAAGAAGCATCACCAAGCCACTTCTTTACTTATGAACACCTCACTTTAACCAAATTAAAATAAAGGTGCTTGCAATACTAGTTTCTGGTTTGGTTTTTGTTGGTTTGTTTTTAATCTATCGAAGTCAATCGCAACTCTTGAAAATCATCCACATACTGAATGTGCTTCACTTGTTCTTACTAAGAATTTGTCTTTTCATCTTGCTTTATTTTACACAGTTATATAGCTGTGAAGGCATCACCATGACATAAATCAGAAAACTCATATCTATCTCCTGGCATGCCAGAATTAAGTATAACACTCAATGTAAGCCACAGTAACTGCTTTCCAGTTTGACAACAAAACCACACATAACATGCATAGATGGTATAACCATGCACAACTGCTAAAGGCACAAAAGTGTAAATATGAACCTAAAAGGAGGTTTAGTACTTCTATTACAACTGCTTAGCATATACTGCATTAGGCAAAATCACTATGAATTCAAACAGCTTTCTACTGCATTTAATCAATACATTAATACTATCTTTACAAGCAAGTCTACTCCCTCACATTCCGCAGTTATGTTTAAAAACTGGCACTGATGCTTTTATCAGCAGTGTCAGCTTCTTCAAACTGAAAGGCTTAGCAGATTCCTAGTTATCTGCCTAAATAAGCACTTACCATTACTCCTCTTAACAATATTTCCTGATAGGACTTAGCCTTATGTGCATCTTAAACAATAATTTTAAAGTTATTCTAACTAAAGACTTTGCAACATAAGGAGTACAAGCAATAATAATTAAATTTAGCAGAGTTTACCAGACAACTTCCAAAAAACATATGCATAACAAAGATGTTTCAGAAAAAAGTTGCTTTCACCAGCTATAGACATCACACTAGTGTCTTAATGTATTGGGTATCCATGGCAAGGTTTTGGTAGCGGGTCAGGGGGGAGTTGCAGATGTGGCTTCTGTGAGAAGCTGATAGAAGCCTCCCCTGTGTCCGGTAGAGTTAATGCCAGCTGACCAAGAAAGACCCACCACTGGCCAAAGTTGAGCCCATCAGCGACGGTGGTAGCGCCTCTGGGATAACAGAGTTAAGAAAGGGGTAGAAAAAAGGGCACACAGAGCTGCAGACGAAGAGGGGAGTGACAATATGTGAAACAACTCTGCAGACACCAAGATCAGTGAAGAAGGGGGGGGAGGAGGTCCTCCAGGTGCTGGAGCAGAGATTTCCCTGCAGCCCATAGTGAAGTCCATGGTGAGGCAGGCTGTCTCCCTGCAGGCCACGGCAGTCCACAGTGGAGCAGTGGAGCACTCCACCTGCTGCCTGTGGAAGACCCCACACCAGAGCAGATGGATGCTTGAAGGAGGCTATGACCCCATGGGAAGCCCATGCTGGAGCAGGTTTGCTGGCAGGACTTGTGCCTCCCCCAGGGGCCCCCGCCGGCGTTTGCTGGCAGGACTTGTGACTCCGCAGGGGACCCACGCTGGAGCAGTCTGTTCCTGAAAGACTGCAACCCATGGAAGGGACCCAGACTGGAGCAGTTTGTGAAGCACTGAAGCCTGTGGGAAGGACTCACGTTTGAGAAGTTCATGGAGGACTGTCTCCCGTGGGAGAGACTTACACACTGGAGCAGGGGAAGAGTGTGAGGATTCCTCCCCCTGAGGAGGAAGGGGCTGCAGAAACAACATGTGAACTGACTGCAACTCCCATTCCCTGTTCCCCTGTGCTGCTCAAGGCCAAGTTGGGAGATAGAGAAAAAACAGGAACGAAGATGAGCACAGGAAGAAGGGAGCGATGGGGGGAAAGTGTTTTGGTTTTAGTTCTCATTATCTCTACCCTGATTTGATTCATAATAAATTAAATTAATTTTCCCCCAAGTCGAGTCTGTTTTCGCTGTGATGGTAACTGCTGAATGATCTCTCCATGTCCTTATCTCGACCCACAAGCTTTTCATTACATTTTCGCTCCACTGTCCAGCTGAGAAGGGGAATGGTAGAGCAGCTTTAGTGGGCACCTGGTGTCTAGCCAAGGTCAACCCACCACACTTAAGTACACTGCAACTTTCAAAAGCCATCTTTCCTCCCAAATGCTGCAAAACCTAAGAATGTTAACATAGACCTTACAAAAAAGGTCTAAGAATTTCCACTATGGACACACTTTTATTTTCCTAGCTGACAACCTTGCCCTAGGTGGGTTTCTTTTTCACTGAGGAGATTCATGTACCCCAGCAGAGGCAAAGTACTTTATGGAAGGTGAATTGCCTCTTAAGATCAGGACCAATTTCCTGAATGAAACAAAGGATCAGCTCTTCAGTGCAGCATTTACTAGTCCAGTAGTCTTTCACTAATTTAACAGCAGAGACTTTCTCCTCTGTTGACACACACTGGCAGAAAAATACAAAAGAAACAACAACAACAACAACAACAACAACAAAACAGAAGAACCAGCCATCACTAAACATTTTTCTGCTGGGGGAAAAGAAATAAGCAAACATTCTCTCAGTCTTGCTTGTAAACTACGGTAATTTCACAAGACCCTAATGTTTGAAGATCAGATCTCAATACAGTTTTTTATCAAACGTTAGTATATAGGGACCACCAATATGACAACCAATTGCTTTCAAGAGCTCGATTAAGAGGATGCTCAGCAAAACAATCCAAGTTTGGCCCTGATGCAAGAGTTTGGTACATTATTTTCTCCTCTGGTGGCAAATACTTGAATGAAACAGGTAGACTTTCACAAAGAATAAGTCTTTCCCTTTGGAGAAAACAAAATACGTTTCTCATCCCCAATCTAGAAATCTCATGGATTTGTCTGTAAATTATGACATCATCTCAAAATTCAAAGATTAATCAGAGGTCATACTACATGAAAACATTTTATGTATTTTTGAGATGACTAACAATGAAAGATTCACCTGCTACTGTGACTTAAATATACTGTAAAACTTAATCATTTAACTTGGGCATCTGCAAGACCTCTTTTGAGCAAACTGTTTCTGACTATTCTAGTCACCGTTAAGCACAGGACTTTTAAGCACAGGATCTGTGCTAGTGAATACTAAAACTTCAGGAAAAACACAAAAAGCCCCTTCCCTTTTTGGAGGAGAAAAAGCGCAGCATCCCTAATCCAACAACAAGGCCTGTGATTAATTTATTATATGGTAAGGGTTACAGTTCTCTTCTCCACCAAGATTTGCCAAATCATGGGAAATACAAAAGCTTCTATCTCACAATAGTAGCATACTATGTCAATTTGTCTATCGGACTATTAAGAGTCTGGGAAGGTTAGGAGAGGTTTTGAGATCAGACTTTAAGATAAGGTTATCATCTACATCAAGAATGTCCAAGCAATTCTAAAACAAAAAGTTGAAATACAGTTTCATCATGTAAACTTCCATTTCTAGATCACCCATGTTGGAAGAATATTTTTCCCCTATATATTTTATTTGGAAGGCCTAAATAGCTAGAAAGGAGAGACTGATCTTCCCCATATGCTGTGTGGTCTCAGCACATAGGAAAAGCTATTTTTGAGCTATGTAATACAATTCAAAGGTAAAAATTCAAGTTCTTCCTCAACTTTCTGCATCATAATCCTTTAATAAGCTGTCAACCACAGACTTGAAGAGGAACTTCCCTATAAGACCTACTTCATTTCAGAGCAAGATTTACATCAGTATAAACACCCATACTGCAGACTCCTGTAAATCATCCAAGTGAGTCCCCAAGACATGAGCACCACTAAAAAGACATTCTAAGACTAATTAGGTATCTCATTCATTCACCCTCCAGGCCCAAAGAACAATGTCTTGTTTTCTGTTGTTCTCACATACCACTTCCTAATTACTAAACTTCATATATACATAAACAGTTTCATTTTTGCTGCCAAACAACAGCTTAGGAAAACATCTAAGGCCCCAGTCCTGAAACCACAAACTGTCGTTTAAATTTAAGCATGTGGGGAAAGCACACCAACCCAGATGTTGGGACCTCAGTCCTAAAAATATCATAGTTCCAGGACAAGTGAACCACATGCCCAGAGGACTTCCTCAGAGAGACCCTGCTGCAGGCTCAGGCTGTTTCTAACAGGAAACTCAAGGACACGTTTAAGGTGCATCTGTTGAGAGCCCGAAGGCACTCAACTGGGGTTCCCACAGAGGCAAAAAAAATTTTGTCCGCCCCACCGGGGATCGTGGGGTCCCCCGCCACTGTAAACCGTGGATTCTCACTGACACCGGCAGCCCGGTGCGAGGGGCAGTGCCTGTTTCATGGAAACAATCCACACCCCCCCAAAAAAAACACCTTTCAGGAGTGCGGCGCAGCGGGCGCCTTGCGGAGCCCGTCAGCAGGTTGCAGGCCGGCGACCGCTGCAAGGACGGAGAGCGGGAGGAGGGAGGGAGGACAAGAGGAAGCAGGGAAGGAG
>NW_010558939.1:0-18519 GCF_000687285.1 Phaethon lepturus
CTCCCCCGCTCCCGCAGGCGGCAACCGGGAAATTCTGCAGGGGCTGCGTTTTAATTAGAAAATGCTGGGGTTTAATTAAATAAATGCGAAGCTGAATAATGCAATCAGGAGAATTGCCTCTGCTCTTTTATTTTGCAATCCAATTTATTTTGTGCTGTCCCCACGCTTTTAGTTTTCATATGCCAAAGTCTTGCATTGATCACTCGGAGCTGCATTGCAGAATTTGCCAGGGAGAGAGCTGGAAGCGCTGGCTGTGGAGTAAAGGGCAGCTGGAATTTTTCACAGATGGGGATGCATCGGAGGCAGTCTGTGTCTGCAGCAGAGGAACTGATTTTTTCCGATTTTTGAGTACCAAAGTTCCCACTGAGCATAAGTGGAGTTCAACAACGCTCCTGAAAACCAGGTGGAAAAGAAGAGGACAAGAAAACACGCTGTCCCATCTACTAGGGAGAGCAAGCGAGCAAGCGTGCACACACACGTGCATGCAAGCGAGCGCATAAACCGATAAGGTATCTTCGTTCTGCAACCCCGCTTGTCCATAAGAATTCATTGATTTCCTGAGCACGCAATTATTAATTTTAGGGTTCTAGAAACCAAAATTACAAAACAAAACCAAGATTTTTGCTTTCAAAAGCCAGTTCTGGTTGCTAAGTGACTACAATATACTTCTCTATCACATCATTTGAAAAACCTACACACTAAGAGTGAGGAAATTGCTAGGTTAGGACATCAGGAATGCGCCCTCATAAGATGATGAATTTTATATATGTATTTGTACTACAGTAGCACTTAGAGACCCCAGAGAGCCACTGTCTTTGGTAACGTTAAGAGTAAATTATGGCTCCAAGGAGGTCTTAAACAAGCTAAAACAGGGCGCAACAAGTTGGTGTAAGAAACCATAGCACAGACCTGGAAAAAAAGGAGGGCAAGGAAGCAGGTCTATCAAGATTGAAAAGAAAACCCACCACGAACAGAAGAAACTGTAAAGGGAGATACCTGCAGGCAGAACTGGTGACCAAGGCTGTAACAAATGATGTTTGGATGGAGAGCTGGGGAAGGGGGGGCTTGAGGAGAGAACACAAAAAGGTAAAAGCATGAATGAGGGCCTAAAGTAGGAAAGTTTTAGAACTAGGGACAGAAGTTTGAGAGAACAGGGGACACCAGAGGAGCATCCTGCAGGGAAAAAAGGTTCATACTGAGGGTACAGACATAGTTATAGGTGGAAATCTGGAAGAAGAAATACAAAACTTTGATAGACTGCAGGCAAAAATGTAGTAAGAGCTGAACCTATCAGTTGAAGCAGCAAAATCAGTAATAGCTGCAAGACAGCAGGCACTAGCTCTGGTTACTGTAGCGATATATGCAAAAATGCTCAAACTGAGAGAATGTGATTCCTCTGTGCTTTATCAAGCATCACATAATGAAAAGTATGAAGCGACTTTACTTCCCTTCCCTAATAGCTCCGGAATTCTTAAAAAGGACTATTGATTTTATTTCCTAAATACTATTTTCCAGAATGCTTGTCCATAAGAATTATTGTCAGTGAATAAATTAATCATCTGACTATGCCTGTGAATAGTCTTTCTGCTTGCTGGTTCTTAGGAATGCTGGCATCACTGTCTGGTATAAAGTCTGCATGTAGCTATAACAAACCCCATTGTTTTGTAAATACCCTTTTATTCAGGAAACAGTGGTATGCTTTCCCATACAGCTTTCCTACATCCCTCTCAAACAGGAATTTCACAGGCAGTGCCAAGCAGGGAACAAAGACAAGCAGGCACAGATATTTTGCCACAGACCTCAGAGTATCCACACGTGGGGTATGTGCCTGGGAAATGGGCAGGGGGCTGGCCCATTGGGACTCTAGCTACGTACAGACAAAGTGCCTGGGATCTTCTCCAAGCCAGAGGACTGAGACCTGGGACTCTGGTCCAAGCATAACTGCCCAAATATTCACCACAGAGAAGCTCAGAAAAGACCAAGAGAGTTTGCAGAAGGAAATTCACAATTAAATAATATTCAAATAATTCAGAAGGAAAAAATTACAAAACTTGATTGCTAATGAAATTAGAGAGGTGGACTTGCTTTTAAGCCAAAAGACTTAAAATGATTATGAGGCTATGATTACTGTCTATATATGCAACACTTATGTCATTTATTGAGATCACACTGTGAGTTTGTGTGGGTGTACTTCGTATTTTGTCACCCCACATGGCTTTCAAACCTGCCGGTCAGAAAATTTAACAAAGCAGTAGACACCTCCAAGATTTACGTTCCTGTAAATTTTGTGATATTGAGGGGATGGGTAAATTTATGTTGTGAAAAACCATTGTAACAACTCAACAGACAGCTGCCTGGTTTTGCCTGCCAGGCAGTCAATCGCCACACATAGATCCCAAAGCCATGTGCTTGCTAGACCAGTACCTGGTCAAGCAAATAGGAAGGAGTGGAGAAAGTAAAAGATATTTCCAAAGGTCACAAGAGATGTAGGAAGGAGCTGAGTCTTACCAGTTTGGGGCGGGGTGGGGCTGGGACGGAAAGCTTTGGCAGGGCATGGGGTGCATGCAGATGTGTGTCTTCATTCACCCAAATGTGAAGATGTCCTCATTCACCCAAATATTGCCAGCAAGCGCAAGAGAAATCAGAGCAAACCCAAGCCAAATACACTTGCTCATCACATCGCTGCCTCATGCCCCATCCCTGAGGTCATGAAGTCTCCTGTCTCTATTTCCAAACTGGGCTTCTGTACCTCAGGGGCTTATAAAGTGGGTTGAACAGCACTTTGCGTCTGAATGATGCCTGATCATTATCTCTAGAGATACTCAGAACAACCAAGCATCTACAAGCAACCTCTGCAACATGCCTTACCATCTAGCAGATACGTTACAGATCTACCAAGCCATCTGTGACCAAGGCTTTGGCCATTCCTGTGCTACAAACCCCCCATATCCTCAGACAAGTCACTTCACCATGGCTATCCACGCAAAAACCAGATCTGTATCCTCTCCCTCATAGCTAAGGAGGCACACCAGCGGCGCGTTCAGGAGGAGGAATAATTTGCAGTTAATAGGTGAACTGCTCTATGCTCTTTCAGTGCCACTACTTCCCAGTCTTGAACTGACTCGTTTTATCTCCATAATCCTCTGGGTAAAAAAAAAAGGCTCACGCAGCCCTGCAGGCCCTTGGCCATCCTCTCTGGTTCCCATCTTGCAGCTCCTGCCCCGCTGACCCGGTACCACAGGGCTCCCCTGCCAGCGATACTCGAGCGTCTCTGGCATGCCACGGGTTCGGAGCGGTAACCGAACACGGCTCCTCAGAATAGACACGCTGCCCCCGTGGCTCCCACCCCCTGCATCTTCGGTAACCCTACCCCACCGGGGCAGGGGCTGGAGGCAGGAAACCAGGCGAGCCAGCAAAACAGGAGACGCTCAAGACTCCAGGGATTAACTCTATCCACCAGCCACAACTGCTGCCCAAGTCCTTATCCCCACCCCATCCCCAAATCTTCATAACAGGTGGAGAAGGAGGGGGTGGCCACCACCCTCGCAAGAATGCCCACACGCATGCCTAAGGGCTGGATATAACCAGGTACGGCCAGAGGCATCCTGGCAGAGGGATGAAGACAGTGAGCCAAATAAAGACATGGAATTCAGCACCCAAGTGGAGATAAAAATACATGGACTTCACCCCTGCGCTGAGCAGAAGGAAGGGCGAGGCAGCTCGCCGTCAAACCCAACAAATTTCATTCTGCCCTTCCTGAGAGGTTTCAAAAGACACGGCAAATACGGACTCAGCTACAACATGCAAGTCGGGCCAAGCGTGCCGGGAGCCCTTCCGCAGCGCTGGCAGGCACTGCTCACATGCGTTGCACGCATTGCCTGCCGTGGGTTCGTGGGGCTGGTGGCCTGGACCTGCTGCAGGGGCTCCTCTCAGGCCCCGGGCCCGCAGAGTCAGCGTTACTCCTGGGACATGGCTCCCGAAGGGCAAGACTGGTGCCACATCGCAGGTAAAGTGAAAGTGGGTGTACAAGTTCTGGAAGGTCCACGCGGGCTCAGAGGCTGGGTATCTGCGCGGCACCCCAGGAGCCACTGCCCAGAGGGAAGAGCTGCTTGGGGCTCACGGGGAGGGCAAGGAGGCGAGGGCAGCCCGGGGCTGGCAGATGAATGCGGCGAAGTCTGGGAGATAGCCAGGCTTCTCGGACAGGCACGGCTGGAAAAGAAGCCACTGTCCTTGAGCATCCTGCCCCGGACACTGGGCAAAGTCCCATGACCAAGCGACCAGTGGGTCTGCGTGTAAGCCCAAGGAGGAGCAGGGAGGGAAGCTGTGGGAGAAATGCAGGAGCAAGGGTAAGAGCCCCTGACTGTGCACAGCTTGGAGTGGGAGGAATTGGGAGGCTGGGGCAGGGTACAGGTGAGGAATGAGGCTCAGAGAAAAATAAAAAGAAGCAACAGCTACTAGACAGAAAACATGGACTCCATTTTTCTGCACCACTGAACTGAGACACTTAGTCTTTTATGAGACCAATGATGTACGAAAAAAAGAAATCCACCCTCCGCCAGAGCAGATGAGGCACTTCTGGTGCAGCGCACACGAGAACGGGTCAGAGGGCTACCCTAGATGTGTCTCTCGCAGCACGGCGCAGCAGCGTGATGAGCAAGGCGCGCGGCACGGGCAGGATGGCAGCACGGTGTGCAAGGCGGCAGGACCACAGAGGTGACGAGACCAATCAGACTCGGCAGACTGGGGAGGGCAGGTGAAGGGACAAGTTTGGTGGGCTGGAGCCCTCAGCCCAGGAGCCTTGGGGGAGTTCAGTCTCAGATCTGGGCTTTGGTGCTTCACCTCTCACAGTGAGCTCTGAGTATGGCACTATGCCCCATCATGGTTCAGACCAGAATCCTGTGTTTCGTCTGCTCTGCAAGAGACAGAGCTCACCTGTGGTTGCAGCCCTTTTGATCCACCTGTTCTGCATTACCATCGGACAGACCACTGATGCAGAAACCTGATGAGACCATGAACAGGGAGGGGAAAAAAAAAAAAAGCCTATAAAGCTATAAGGAGGTAACTCTAGATGCAATTTGTGTGTGATGTACCAGACTCAGCAGAGCAATGGATCTGCTCCACTACTCAGCAGCCGGCGCAGGTCTAACGTAACGGAAGGTACTTTCACATGTGTAACAGAGCGATCAAGAAATACGGGGTAACAGGAGAAGGACAAAGCCTGCCAGTAACCTGGAACAGCACAATCAAGGTGTCACTTGTGCAATGCATCTCTGAGACACAGAGAATGAGACGTGCATCATTTGATAGAAGAAGGTATACATTTAGGTAGAGCTATTCGGGAAAAAAAACCACCAACCTTTGCTAACATGGCAATAAATGCAATCAATACAGATTGCTGGAACAATCAAGTTGTCTAGAGAAACTGATACCTACAGATATCACGATCAATAATGCAGGATTCTTTGACTACCTCAAGAACAAGAGATTTTAGTGCCTAGATTGAGCACCTTGGTTTGCTGGCACTACCTTACTTTGGAGAAACACAGCCCTTTTCATAGATAGGTTTACTGGCAGCAGGATCATGTCTGTATTTCACCAGCCGCTCTCCATAAGCAGCTTCCCTCTCCCTCCCCAGATAGCTTCAAAGCTTCACCAATCTTACGGCTTGGAGGTGCCAAACCGGGTCGGGCAGACCCCGTGCACTCTGCAGCAGCTGAGGGCCAGGCACTGACACGCTGACGGGGCAGCAGCCGTGTCACCTGTATGCCAGTTTTTAGCAAATTGAATGCAATGTGAAACACATGCTCAGGGATGCGGTATCTATGTTAACTGCTTTTACAGAAAATGCACTTTAATTCAGCTCCTTCCTATATTCCTCCCTCCCAGCCCCGTAACTAGCGATGACTTTACAAGAAGTCTCTGAAGCAGAGGAGCTGTCAGGAGGCTGCAGCAGCTGAGCGTGAGACAACAGGGCTCCTCATCCTTCAGCAATACAGTGGAGTCAGTTAAGAGTTGTGGTATTCACACATTTGCTGGATATTACTGCTCAGTGATTAAGGATTTAACTACATCAGCAGTTACAATTTTGGGTTTAGGTCACCCCTCTCTGGACTAACTGGTCTGCTCGCCCCTCCAAGAGCAACCGTTGCAAAGGCCTTTTGCAACTCATTGCAGAAAACCTGCTGCGGACTCAGGAGCCCCCCACCACATCCTCAAACATCCAGCTCTGTCGCTGAGGTATACTTGAAAGGAAGGGGAAAAAACTAACAGCAGCTGAGATTTGGCAGTATTGCTGAAATTCTGTGAGCCTGGCAGCAGTTGGGTCATCAGGACAGCAGCAGCACTAGGAGAGAGAAGATCAGGTAATGGCCCAGTGGGAGGGGAGGAAGGAAGAAGACAGTTGATCTGAGAAGAGATAAAGAGGGGCAAAACAGAGCACAAAGCAAAATACAGTAACATATCCTGTCTGGAAATACCATCTTGCACAGGCAATGGTAAACCCTCACAGAAGGAGACAAAAAACACATGTCCTGGAAAAGGTATGCAGAAGTATTTGGTAAAGGAGTTTCTCTGAATAAAATCATTTCCATCTTCAGCCCACTTTGACCACGGAATAATCACCCAGCAACAAACTGGGGCGGCAACCCAACTGGGAGGACTGATGATGAGAAATAGATGACATGCACAAATCAACACATACATTTACATGCACGGACACAAATGTACAGAGGAAATTCCTTAGTAATTTACCGTTGTGTATCTTAGGCCACTTCAAAACCCTCTCCAAGGCAGACGAAGAAAGCTTTGCCCTCCTGTGTCTATCCTGTGACACGCAGGCAAGTGGGGCTGGCAGGGGGGTCTTCCTACAGAGTATGAGGCACTGGCCATTTTGCCGGAGGCAGGGTACCCAGTGCTCTCACATAAAGGAGCACAAGCCCCTGTTTCTACCCAGTTCTGACTGTGAACTTTCCCCCAACAGGGGACAGTCGTACCCCTTTCTTGGGAGTGAAATATTGATAACCTTTGGGCAAAGGGAACAGCCAGAGGATACGACTCGGTGAGGCTGAAGTGTAAGAAAGAGACCTTGTAAAGGGAGAGCAGCACAGGGCACAGAGCGCTTACCATCACCAATGCGCAAGGCTGCATGTTGGATTACTCAGCTTCCCATTTCAGTGCCTCAGACTCAGTAGCCCAGCTGCTTAGGAGACCCTGGTGCTCCTTACCTCCCCCCAGACAAGTACCTTCGCTGCAGGGTTGTCCTCAGCTCTTCCATGGCGGTTGCCCCGGCTTACACACACATTTTGGACCTGGCATGTGAGCTCAGTTCTTGCTAGAGGCCCAGGTTACAACCCAAGTGCTGGTTGCTATCTGGTCAGCAGTGTGGGTAAGGGGTCCTCCTGGTCCTGCCCATACCTCTACCGAGATGACACTTCTGTGCCTTACCTACACACTCCCAACGTAGCCATTATCCCCTACAAGCCTATCTTCTCCAGTCCAGCCTTTAAAGACCACATTTTGCCATGCTGTCCCCTGCATCAACACTTCACTTCCAGACCAGTAGGCAAAGGAAGCTGATAGGAAATCATTCACTTCCTCTGCCACCACCTTACCATTTGTCAGGGCCAGGAACCCACAGGACCCCCACCCTATGGCCAGGAGGACCTAGAGTTTGGAGATTTGCACTCCAGGCAAAATCTGCCACTGTACAATGTCCTTGTACAAGCCAGGTTGCCAGCAGGACTTCAGGCCGGGAAAAATTCGAAGCCCTCAAGCTATGTAATTAGAAAGATGAAAGATCATAACCTTCATTCTCAGCATTTACAAAAATGCGTAGCAGACTCAGCAGCAACTTCCAGCTGAGAGACTGATGACCTGCAATGAGAACAAAGGCACCTGAGAAATCATCCAAAGCATGAGCCACAACATGCAGCCATCTCTCAACTGCTGTTGATTCAGGAAAACCATCATTCGGGGTAAATAAGCTTCACTTAAGTAAACGTCCGCGTACTATGGGAAATCTCTGTAGCAGGACCCCAGAAGGTACTGATTTACACAAGTTTTCACTGCAGTTTTTTGCAGTGAAGTCCTGGTCTGCCATTCAGATGAACTGTCCATGCGGCTTTTCAGGACTACTTACGTTGCACTGTGTGTGTAGACAGGCTCAGGGAATGTAACCTCTTCTGCTGTTCATACCTCTCCCAGTACAATACACAGCTTCCCTGCTGCCCACGCCACTGCACAGTCACTGGCAAAACCAGTCGGCTAGCCGTCCTCCAAAGTGCCCAACAGAGCAGCTCCATACCCTGTAGCACAGGGACAGCAGAGCAATAAGAAATGCCACGTTGAGGCCACCTAATATAGCTGGGAAAAGGCACACATTCCCTTGCAAAGAAGGAGCAGCAAGCTGCAGGGTCCGCGCAGAGCGAGAGCCGTGTTTTCGAGGCTCAGCCTCCACCGGAGCACCAGTCCCTGCAGCATGTAGCCGCTGGGTTTGAGTTGTACAGGTGCTTTCCTCTGCCCATGGTGTTGAAGACTGCCCATGGCTTTGAAGACTGCCCATTCAGCTGATTCCTGAGTTATGTAATCACCGGACGAAAATAGGGTTGGTTTGTTTGCTTTTTGCTTTAATAGAAGTCATGTAATCACTTTAGGTTTAAGCTCCAGTCCAAATCGGACTATTTTTACATTTCAGGCTTGATCTCTCTGCAAAGAGGATGAGTCCTTTTGCCTGGCTTACAAAGAATGAGTTGGGGTAACACAGTGACTGCTGGAGGACTACATGGAGAGCCGCGTGTCCCTTCTCATCCTGGGCCCTGGGGTGCACCCACTGGTTGCTCACCCCACAGCTCCTAGGTAGAGATTCCTGGGAGCTGGTTTTGTAACCTGAACCACAAGGCCTGGGCAAACCTCGAATACTCTTTCATTTCCCAATTTTTGCTCTAACTTTCTTGCACCTGTGCATCCTACTGCCATCTCCCCAGAAGTAATTAATTCTCTATTTCACCCCAGGTTTTGAGCTCACCACGTTGCTCAGCATTTCTGTCTAAAATTCAGCAGCCCTCGTTTTTAGGATACTTCCCTTGACATTAGTTATCACCGGGCATGCTATCTACAACCTAAATATTGACGTGCTAAGTTTCAACCAAAGGAATGGACAAAAGATTTGCACACTTTGACAAATCGTACCTTCCGTTACACAGGTGCTACTCTGCACACAGACCAACCCCTAATCATCTGGAATAAAACACGTTTCCCCATTATGCTATGCCTGTTCCCCTCTACCACCCCATTTCTCCCCATTTGCAGCAGAGACTGCCTTCTGCTGAAGACAGTCCACACTTTAGAGGTGCTTAGACCTTGGCCCAAGCCATCGTAGAAAGAAAATCTGTGTATAGACCTTCCTCAAAGTGCAGAGTGTTTACAAACTGATTTATTGCCCCAGGACCCATCAGTAGCTGTTTTTGCTCCTTGTCAAACGATTTGGATTTCACTCAACACTTCTTCTCAGGCGGAAACACCCATCATGTTGGCAGCAGGATTAAAATGGCATGTGAGCCAGGCAGGGTGAAAATGTCCCCATTAATTTTGCATCTTTCCTCAGGCAACTCTGCCTATAGATCTACACAGGTATTAAGACAGCCTTGTCAACTAAAACAGTTAGCTCGTCTTCCTCCTGCGTCCCTGGTGCACAACAAGCAGAGCTGCTGGTGCAGCAGTGGAAGGCAGCGACCCTTTAAGAGTGGCTGTGTCCCTGCCCTACTGGGGGATCTGGGGCACCCACTGAGGCCGAGGGCAGGTCCCCATGGATGAATGCACAACTTCAGTCACCCACAGCAACCCCTGCGAAAGCCAAGCCAGTGGTGGCTGGAGAGCATTTTCCATGGGGTGTTGCCAGTTAGTCCTTTGGGCTAGCTACCACTGGGCAACCATCACTTTGAATCAGAAGTGCTTACACAGCCTAGAGCATCTCTCCGCTGCACATCCTCAGCCCCCTTCAGGGGGGCCCACAGAGGTCAGACCACGCTGGGGAATCGCGTCTTTGTGAATGGGCGTCTCACTGGGAGACACCGAGATGCTGCGACTGAAATCCTCTCGTGCTCTGCCCCACAGTTCTTAACGACAGCAGCAAGGGTGATTCCACCTCCAAGTTCACGGAGTTGCTTCACTTCAACCCATACTCAGTTCCCTCTGACATGGCGTCTCCCTTCAGCTTTCCCCAAACAGAAAGACCTCGGAAGAAATGTCAAAAGCAATTATCCCTGTAAACACAAGAAACCTGCAGCCACCCTTCCGTAACAGCCCTGATACAGCCAGGCCTCCCACTGGCTCTGCTCCCATGCTTACTGAGCCTGAACAGGCAAAAGCCTATAGCAAAGCAAGGAGACCTTCATGGGAAAAAATAAAACGCTGCCCAAGGTGAGTTGTCAGCAGGTTGCTCTCTCTGCCAAGCCCAGGCTGGGAGAGCTGCCTCTCCTACAGGAGAGCCGTGCTTTTGGAGACCCGGGCTTTCAGGCCAGAGGTAAAGCTGAGGACCAGACCACTTCTAGCCGTTAGAGATCCTATGGTCCTTTTTTTTTAATAAGATTAAAAGCGGTAAGCCCAGTGTCATGGCTAAATTCCAGCTCAGGTGATTACATGCTCCCTCTCTTAATCCGCTCCCCGCCCCTCCACAGGTCTAACTGGTAATAGCAAGCCAATACTTGCTCAATAACTTACATTCATTTTACAGAGGAAGCACAGCAAAACTAGCAAGCCAAGCTCAGGGAAGACTCTGTTCAGAGGTATTTGAAGCCAAAGAGACTTTGACAAGTGCAGATAAGCAAAAAAGAATTTTAACTGTCTACGAGGCAGAACGCTCTCTTAAAAAGCTGATGAGAAATTTAGAGATTTGTGTGCATTTGATTGCATGCCTGATCATATGTCCTATTGCTATAGATCCAGCCTTAAAATATTGCTAAGGATGCAGCCTTACAATATATACTTGATGTAAGGACCATTAACAATGAGAACTACGTGAGTACAAGACTTGACCAGATGGCAGAAAGATTTTTGCATTTTCTCATCATACAGTTACCAATGGCTCTGCACCATCATCATAATAGCTTTGTCCTCCAGCTGTATAGTCATAATTGCATTTTATTTTTGTATTTCTTTGCAATTTGGTGCTAAGCGCAGCTCTCAAAATGGCTGCTTTTGTTCCATATAGAACCCTTCCCTCTCCATGCTGGCTGGTTGTTACAACTTCTGTTGTAACAATATGTTTATCTTCTCAAATATTTGTTTACCCTTTTTTATTCCATCTATTTTCTTTGACACACATTTTTAATTGGATGCACTCCTCCGCTTTCATTGCCTGCTAACACATTCATTTAGAAAGTGCAGCGCTCACTATTGCTGCAAATCTGTGTTGTACGCTTAAAAGGTCAAGTCTATTTCTTGCAATAACCTTTGTCTGGCCAAGTTATCAGTCATACATCACAGAGAAGATGATCGCTAAGGAGACCACTTGTATTCAAATTGTATTAAAATTTTTTTCCTTCGGCAGCGAGGATTCGTAAATATGAGGGGTAACAGTATCACGCCACTACAGTAATAATTATTGTTTACTTTTAGAGATAATATACCTTTCACAAGGGATACTCTTCCTCCTAGACTCGTGGTTCACTTGAAATCTCTGGAGGTTTCGTTCAACAAGTCATCTTTCTCTTTGAACTGGCACTCGCAGCCAAGCCCCTGACCCTCCAAGCCTCCTGTGGGTGGCAAGTTTGCTCGCCTGCTGTGCCTTTCTCTGAAATTCCTCATAAAACCAGGAAGCACTGGAGCCACCTCATTCAACGCTCCACCAGAGATACCACCCTCCCCTTTGCTCTCCCCAAGCTGGTGCCCGGGATGAGGTGCAGGAGGGAAAGCGACAGTGCTGAGAGTTGGGTGCTCCTCCTTCTCCTCCAGCCCCACGAGTGGGACAGGGGACCGCAGCATGGCTGGGGCACTCCAGAGCCAGCTTCAAGGCAGGTACGAGATTTGTGCAGTCAATTGAAAAGCATGTGGGGATACCAACTGTAACGGGCAATACTGGACCACAGCAGCAGTTTGCCCTTTTCCCCCACCCCAGGATAGTCACAAGCAGCCCTGGGTGCCTCCACATGGCTGTATAAGGAAGGCATCACTTTTGGGCTAAGGGGACCATGCTGAGGCATGGAGAGGTGACCTGCCTTCACCCCAGGTCAGCGGCAGAGCTAGAACCAGGATTTGAGCTGGGAACAGGGAAGCAAAACTGAAATCATGCTTTGCTCATGTCCCGTTTTGCTCACACCTTGCCATCGCTTCCTTCACATCAGCCTCAGCGACTGTGCAGCTATCTAAAGCGTCCGTTCTGGGGTGCAACTGCAAACGCCAGGACAGGGGAGGTGGTGGGAAGTCACGGATGGGCAGGCAGAGGGTTGCAGCATGGTCTCAAAACAGCTTACACCAACCAGACCCACGCCTTGAGAAGCCGTGACTCCCAGCCTCGTGCATGTGTTCCCTCCTCAGGTGTACAGCTGGACACCTATCTCAAGCCAAGTAACTGAGCCACTTCCAAGATAAGCCAGGCTCTCCTCAGCACTGCTTCAGCACCGTAATTAATTCACCAGCCTTTCCCTTTCCCCTCCCGGTGCCAGGTCAGCAAATTCACTGTTACGCCAGTTACTAAAACCGTATCTCATTCTCTCTGGCAGTTTATCAGTTTTATCGGCATGAATATGTCTTCCCCAGATGGCCTTCTGAAGCAAACGTATGGTAGAGCAAACAGCTGAAAGCGTGCAGGACAGAGAGAGCAAAAAGCCTGCGTGATACATGGGGCAGGAGGCTGGGAGAGCAAGATGGAGCCTTGTGCGCGAGGTGGAGAAGAAAGCATGCGTGAGCAGGGGAGAGACATCGCCCGTACCCAAAGAAGCTGTGGGACTGCTCCTCCAGGGTCAGGGGTGGGCAACACGGACGTTGCTTGTACTCATAGCCACGCAGTGGCTCACAGGACCCAGGGCAAGATGTGCGAGCCAGGGCTGGCTTTCAGCTAGCCTCCGCAACGACTCCGAAAGCACCTGCTTTTGCAGCAAGGCATTTCTGGTTCCTGGGGCGCTGCGGGAAGCCTACTGCAAAACACTGAGAAATAGGATGCATCCAGGCTGCCTGTGAGTTATCAGGTACATGAAGCACTCCCGTGTAATGGAAAACAAGTTGCTAAAATAAAGATATCAACTCTCCAGCTGTGTAACCAGGGGTCTTCACTGTGAAGGCACATGTACACCAGCCTTCTCCGCTTCAGATTTCATTTCCATCTCAAAGCTGATTATATTTACCCTCCAGGTATTGTCTGCATTGTATTTTAATAATCTGTCCACCTGTTATTATTTTCTCTCCCAAATCTGTCACTCTTCAGCAGTGCTGTAATTTAACTCCAGCTGAAGGCTGCTTGGGTTTGGATGACAACGTTTTCTCTATTAGTACCTGCCAGAGACAAAGCTGAAGCTCATCAAATGATAAACGATCATAACTGCCTTTCGCTCGCCGAGATTTATTCAGATCACAACAGGGAGGAAAAAAGGCTGAAATAAGCTTGGTCGTTACAACCCTGCTGCGGACGAATGTCAGTCCCTGGTGTCAGTCCCCAATCATGACACGACCCACAAGCCAGGGATGTCCACTGTCCTCAGAGATTTTCTAATGATAGTTGTGGCACCACCACACACATCCACTGTGCTATTTCCTCCCACCTCTTCTCTTCCAGGGGAAGGTAAAAATCAAGGCCAGATGCTGTTTTGCTCACAGTATGGTAATAGGGGAAGAGAGAGATGGTCGCCACATGGTCTACCCCATCTCCATGGCACCCAGGCTGTATTAAAAGAGAGGGCAATATCCTACGCTGATACACCAAAGTAAATTTGATCCTGGTGAAAACACAACACACACACACACACACCCCACCCCCAATATCAAATGTAAATATATATGGGAGGAAAGGGTAGGGAAAATGCCTTCCTGGAGTTTGTGGGTGACCAGAAGAAGCCCCAAAGGACTTGGTCTGCTTTTGTAAAATTAAGAGAAGTCTAAAACAGGCTGACTCCAGATAACCAAGGCTCTGCTGTCCTGAAAATGCACATTCAAGCTAGCTCTCTATGCAGGCCTTGTATTTCCCTTGGCCAGCATCTCTTTCAACTGTCCAACGTGACATTTTACATACCCAGCAATACCAGTCAAGATCTGTAGCATCTCCTCACCAAGAGGAAAGCAGGGGAAAAAAATAATGTATCATTGCACTAAAGTAATTCTGATCTGGCCTGGGGGTATATTATGATGAGGCTTCACTCCCTGGTATGTTTCCAGACGTTTCCATTTCCTCGCTGTCACTTCCTGTCGGATAAGTTCGCCGGCACTGTTTGCACAGCTGTCAAGTCCACTGGAGATGCCAGGAGACTGACAGCCGCGCGCACAAATGCACCGTCCTGCAACACAACTCTCCCGCCCAGCCCCGCACGCCGGCCAGCGCCGCCACCTCCCTCCGGCATGGCACCAGCCACCCGCACAGCAGCCACCAAACTGCTCCCTGCGTCTGAAGGGCCTGGCCAAGGATTTGCCTCATCCCTTGGCAGTCAGCGGGTGGAAAGAAGAGCAGTACCACGCACAGGTTTGTTCCCAGGTGCAGAGTCAATCCAGGGCTGGCACACACATCGTGCAATCACCCTGACTGGCCTCGCCGAAGAAGGCAGTCAATGGCTCCCCAAGTTGACATGGCCTTGGACACAGAGCGGGAGGACTATTATTCTTCTGTACCATCTGTCAGCCAACAAGCTGCTGTGTCACACTGTCCTGCAAGATCTTGCGGGTTTTGGATGTCTTCAAGGAAGGGTCTTGACCTTTGCCTGGACAAGATTTTTAGACTTTTGTGAGGTGCCAGGATCCTTTGCTCTTTAGACAACCACCTGCCTTCTCTCATAGACACATGATGACCATGACATGATGACAAGCAAACTGCTTTTCACTAGACCTTGCCAGACAAGGGAGGCAAGACCCAATAACAAGATCCACTCAAATTTTATCCAGGCCAGTTGATTGAAAGGTTCATTGAGCATTGCCGGAGCCAGGACTAGCAGCTCGATGGCATGTCCTGAAGCAAGCTAAGACCAGCTTGCACCAGAAGTGGGCCATAAAACAGAGAGATGGAGCCTCCCAGCGCAACGGGCCAGCTGCAAGTCAACAAATATTACAGTGTCTGGCCAGTATGTGTTGGCTGTGAAATAGCCAATACAACTCTACTTGGGAGAAAGATGCCTTCAGTTCCTCAAGACACCAGATCTCAAAGCTTGGATGTCTGCATCAGCATCATCATGTTACAGACCCTGATTTTCTGCATTCTGTCACAGACCGCAGTTGTTCAGAGCTGCCTGCCTGTGGGAAGGAGACGAAGGATCAATCCTGCGGTTGCCGTCGGTTGCATTATTTGGGTCTACGGTCAGCATGTGTCAGTGGCAGGATTCTCCTCTCTAGAGGTGTCCGGAAATTTTCCAGGATGAAAGCTTCCATCGTTTACCTGGAGGTACCAGGTGCTGGTACCTCCCTGGAAAGACAAGGATGCACCCTTTCGCCGGTGATTTCTGACGGGACGGCAGTTGTCAGACCCTAGCAGAGAAGGTGAACGTAATGGCTGAAACAAACTTGCTATTATTCTGTCAGGTAAAGCGTCTGTGTGGATGCTGAAACATCCCAGGCAGCTTCACTGCTCTCCTATCAGTCGTGTTAGGAGCTCGGTTTATTACATGTTTTGTTATTGCTAGGCTGAGTTCGTTTTGGGGCCTCTTAATTACAACACAGTCTGCTTTGGAAATAAAACCGGCAACAGTGTCTGCAAGCGCTCACAGAGCAGAGAATTATACCGGGCAAGCTAAAAAAAGATGTTAGTGGCAAACCTTCAGCTGTAAAGGTCTCAAATTTATGGCCAGGCAGGTTACTGCAGGGGCATTCAGGCCGAGTCACTCTGTGTTAGGATGATGAAGATGAGGAGCGGCCGCCCCAGGGGTAAGAGCAGTGGCAGAGCACGGGCACCACGTCACGGTGTCGCCGTGCTAGTACCTGGTGCCACGGCCTTCGGGCAGCCGGTGTGCAAAACAGGAACGCATTTAAGCAAACGTCATGTGAGTTTGGGGAGAAAGGCAGAAGGGAGCAGTAGAACCGCCGAGGTACAAGGTGAGGAATTTGTGTGCGTTACGGATAGGTTCCCACAGGCAGCTGTAAAACTTGGTAAACGCATTATGTTTTGGAGATTAACGAGGTGAGATGCTTGCGGTGGGAACCCATTCTAGGCAATGCTTTCTGCCAGCAAAAGCTCTGCAAGCTCTCTGGAAAACACGCAGGCAGCTGCAGGGAGGAACATGGGTGTGTGTAAGCATACGGAGGAGATCAACTGCATTTGAGGAGCAGTCCCCAGCAGTGTACAGGCAGGCTTAGTACTGGGAGGGGTGGTGAGGTATATTTTTAACTAGTAAGAAGGCTGCAGCACGGCCATCACTAGAAGCACTCAAGTAGAGGCTTCATTTGTCTGTCAGGAGAGTGAGGCAGCAAAGGACTAGCGCGTCAGGTGGCTGTCACAGTGCTCCCACCGCGGTCCCTCTGAGCACTCCAGACACAGACCGGGTGTACAAACCCCTCTTAAGAAAACTCGGATCCCCTCTGCCCGAGATATGGGAGAACCTCCCTACACTGTGACTGGGGCTCTTCCACCCAAAAGGACAGGTTGGCAATTTTTAAGCCTTGTGGAAAGGCAGAGTGCGAGCCCAGCAGCACGATGGGCAGACCGATACAGCAGTGCAAACCAAGCAGCACATACAAGGTCATCATAGACACGGTCTGAGGTTTATCATAGACACAGTCTGAGGTTTAACATAGGCACGGTCTGAGGTTTTCCTATCTCCCAAGCAACTTGGCACCGCCAGGACTCCCCCCATTCCACCAAGGACAGCTGATCTTAGCAGAGTCTGGGAGGCTGTGGTGCCACCAACATCCACCAAATCCTTCCCAGACCTTATCAAAGAGACATGAGGACTGACACGCCACTACGGTTTGACAGCAGACAGATTGAACAGTGACAGCGTGGGGTAAAGCGTTACTGGAAAATGTGACATTTGCAACATGTCTCCACTGTAAATCACAAGAAGCGCTGGTGCTGTTTGTTTCTTTATGTAAAAAAAAAAAAAAAACGTGGAGAAGGGGAGAAAACATGTGTGTGGGCTCAGGCAGTCCAGCCCTGGCTGTGCAGAATAATTTACCGCTATGGGATCTCTCCTCCAGTATTTTCCTGTCTGTATATATGTGCCCCATATATACAGACAGGAAAATACTGTATATATGTATATATATACAGTATATATATATACTGTATATATACACATAGATATATGTATATATATGCTGTTCTTACCATTGTCACTTATAGGACAGACCAAAAAACGTCTATTAGGAGCTTTCCTTGATATTCCACCTACGTTTCTCTCCCTGAGCTTTATCACATCACTCCTACTTATATACCTCCTGCTACCCTTCTGAGCAGCTCCTCTCCCTGAAGTTCACACCCTTCAAATTACAGGAACACGGTAAGGCTTCCCTTTTTAATCACCAGTTACCCCTGATAAACGCACTTAGTTGCTTTAATCTTTCCTCATACCTCAGCTCCCCTCCAGCACACTAAATGTCGTTGCTCTTCTTTGAACTCCTCCAAACTTGCCTGCCCCTGTGGCAGTGAGATGTCTGGAGCTGAGCACCGATGTTTGGGTGGGATCTGACCGAGGCTGCACGCTAATTTCGTCATTAGCAAGATTAGGTGCCTCTGGCAGGATGCGGGTGTTTGTTCATTCGCATACCTCGTTGCTCGCGGTGCGGCTGTCCTCCAGCCGCCTGCAGATTCCCACCCCCACGATCATTTATTGTTTTTATCTAAGCAAGGAATTAAAAGCTTTCAGGGCGGTAATTACGATGACTGTTTGAGCGCTGGCTCTGAAGCCGGACAGCATGCCAGACGTCCTCTGGTTCTGCGTGGCACATCCTCTGGCATGGGAAGTGCCCGCAGGGATGGGTCGGACCGTGCTCCCACTCTCACGGCCTCTGCAAGTGGCCTCCGCCCGTGGCAAGCTGAGTCCGGAGCAAACATGCATGGCTTGCGTGCCACGGCCACAGGCAGGAGAGCCTCAGGGAGCGTACGCAGGAACCTGGTGCCCTCTGAAACTTCGGGCACCGCTTTGCCATTGCCGGCCCTGCCAACGAAGACTGCCTGTGCACGCGTCTGATAGCACTATCCGCCAAGGCAGACTAGGGCAGAAAAGTCAGCTAGGGATGCTCTGAGGTGGCAACTGCAATCTTTTACTGTCAAGGAAAAGGCAGCATGAAAGCCACCCACACACGGCTGTAGAGTCACTCGAGCTCTGGTATACTAACCCAGAATGAAAAGAGTATCTGGTGATCCATGACCACAGTATCAAACGATAGCCTGTCTCT
>NW_010558939.1:18550-22531 GCF_000687285.1 Phaethon lepturus
AATGTCCTACAGGTGAGTATCACCTACGATAGTCTTCTGCATTATGCTCACTGGGCAGAAACGCAGGGATGTCATACATTTTCAATTTGTTAGCTTTCTGCATATGTTCCAGGAACGAATTTCCATAAAATGGAGCTAATGAGTCTCGCCTTGTTTGAGGCACAGTGCTGAAAATCCCTCCACATAAGGAACAGGCAGTATTAATAATATATTAGACTTCCCTGCAATACCATTCTCATAGCTGAGAACATATGTGACCCTGTGCGAGCTTCATCATCTCTCATCTCTGTGCCTTGGGGGCTTCAGGGTAATTTCAAACTTTGAAAGCCTTCCCCTCTACTTGCTCTAGTTTCTGTTGTTCCTAGAGAGCCGCCCGAATTTCACACCACCACCTGAGTACTAGATAAGTAAAAATTGCCTCAGCCGCAGAGGAGAAATCTAGGTTAATTATGTTGATAACTTAACCCCCGGGCTAATCTCTAGTCCATTAAGGTAAGCAGATGGTCAGCTCACTGCAGGGAAGAGGAAGAGAGGAGGGAGTAGCAGCTCCCATTCACAACATGCAGGACCAGACGTGTCCCTGAGAGGGTGGGCATTCCCAACCTGCTCCCTTCCCCAACGGACGGATTTTCTTTGCACCCATGGCTGGCAAGGCAATCCAGAAAGGGAAGCACAGAGCCACCAGGAGATAAACAAAAGCCCACACAAGGCGGGGTTTTTTGTGATTCGAGTAATCAGTGCACTGGCATAGATTGAAAGCAGGGAGGGATAGGGAATGGGAGGCACACACAGACGGGTCTTGCAGGCTGGCATACCTGAAATGGGGTGATTAAACAATATATCCATAAGAAACAAAGCTCAGGCACAATGTGTCATTGCCTGAACAGAGGAGAAGCATTTGCAAAGTAGACTCCAAAGGAGACACTGATAGCCCTCCCAGGAGCACTACTGTGAGGGCTATGTCCCTCCCAAGGTGACAGGAAGGGAGAACCCTGTGGTCAGCGCACAGGGCTAGGAATAGGTGTCCCAGCTCCCATCCCCAGTTCTTTCAGTGACGAACGGATCAAGCAGGAGCAAGGCATTTTGTCTCACTTTCTCCCCCTGTAAAGAATTCCTTCTATATCTTGCCGGGGGGGGGGGGGGTTGTAAAACTTAAATGCTTGTAAAGTGCTTTTCGGCCCTCGGATGAAACGGGACTGTGACACCTCACATCTCTGCCAGCAGTCATCTCATTTTTTCAGTAGAGACACAGAGATGCCAGGAACTGCTCTGCCTGCCTAAGAGCTCCCTGGCTTCCACTGAAATTGCAGAATAGCCTTCATCTGCTCTCCCCTAAGGAAACAGCAATTCCCAGGGCGAGAATAGATGAATATAGGTTTGTGAGCAAACAACTGCGGTGCGTAGAAGGGACTCTCCAAACTACCCATTTTGGGGATCATTTCTCAGGGCAAAACCACCCCATCCCAACTTAATCCTCCAACCACTGTAGTGAGTGACTTCCCAAACACTGTCACTCTGCAGACCATCTGCTAGGACACCAAAGCTGTCCACAGCATGGGAATATTCAGCCTTCTAGGGAAACAGAAATTGGGAGCTTCAGACTACACTATTGTTTTTAAAGGTACAGTTCAAGGCTAATGGTCATGTTGCAATATTGCATTGTGATATCCGAGATCCCCATGTTGAACTCATCACAGGATCAAACCATAACATAACTGTCAAGTTGCCAAGCTGAGCAGCCTTTCCTTAAACATGCACTTGGAGGTGAGCTGCACTTTGTGAAAAGCAGGGGTTATAATAAGAAGATGGCATCAGTGAAGCCAAGGGTGCATTTACCTGGTGTGCTGCAGGCAGAAGCAAGCCCTCACCATCCTTTGAGCAGATAAAGCTGCATAGCTGTGGTTAGCATACTGAGACACAAGGTGCATTAGCTCATACCGAGTGCTGCACTGAAGCAGCCTCATGGCTTTCAGACCAGCGCTGGCTGGCATCCACCAGCTTGGACAGAAGGTCAAGGGATCTTACTTCTGCCTGCAATATATCATGTAGGCATCACCCGCGTCACCCCCCTGCAATCCTATAAATCCCCTGCTCCTCATCTTTCCTTTCTCACCTCTCTGTTCCCTTTCTGTAGTGCAGGTTCTTTTGGGAGGCAGGGATGGATGACACAGTGGCATCTCATCACCACTAATGCGCAACACGTGCAGAGAGATGGTTCACAAAACAAACCACCGCTTCCCTGAGGAAACCGCACATGGCTTCACCTCCCAGGAGCACCCTCCAGGCAGTTATCCTTTCCTCACTGCACCTCATGGGAGCAGCAAGAAAAGTGCAGCTTCTGTCAGAAAAATGACTGTTACCAAAGGACCCCTTCTCGCCGCTGAGACCAGCTGCTTCTGTGTGCGCCCGCACACCCAGCTCTGCTCGCCCAGACACATTTTAATGGCTCCTTATTCCTGCAGGTACTGAACAACCACCTGAGCTGTTCCTCATCTGGTTCAAATTTTAACATTAATAAAACAGATACTAAAATAATGCCTATAACCGGCAGCACCAGCCCCTTATAACATACTGCTGGTTCATGCCCTGGCCTGAGGAACCAGGCACCTCCCCGTGTCCTCCAACCAAGATGGCTCACCACCTCCTTCCCCACCATCCCAGCCAGCACACCGACGTCTCCAGCCTGAGGGGCCCTGGGTATGTGCTGTGCCCCTTTGCATGGCAGCAATTCTGTAGGTAGGCAACTGTCATAATCTCAGTGTCACTGACAGATGCTTAATCCACAGGTCCCCAAATCCGCTTCCAGACACAACTGGGAAACATCAAGGAAAAGCTAGCAGCACTTCCCCTGCTAAAACTGGCATTACCAGCGGTGGGGTGAGAGCAGGAAAGACACTTTCTTGCATCTCAGAGCCCTGCATGTGTTGGTGGCACAAAGGCACTAAGCCTGCTCCGGCAGCTGGGCGACAGCAGCAGCGCCGTGCACCAGCCGCTCTGCGCTGAGCCTCGCTGCCCCGTTTTGCATCCCTTCCAGGAAGACTACCATCAGCGCTGGGAACAGGAGGGTGATGTTTTAAGTAGGAAGGAAACATCTGACAATGGTAGGTGTGCCACGGCAATAACATGGATGTTGGAAACTGTACATGGGAGGGAAGCAATTTGTCTCTCTCCTCAAAATATTTGGTCTTGCAAAAAGGCACAGGAAAGATCAATTTCTCCTTCGATTCCAAGGAGTCATACTGCTAATGAGCAAGTGCAGGACCCAGAAGTTTTCCCACATGCACACCAGCATCAAGCATGTTCTTTGGCAAGCCAAGGCCAGGGGAGAAACAAGCGGTTGTGCTCCCCTCCCTGCACTGGTCCTGCTCAGCCCCCAGTGCCATCCCCTCCAGACTTCAGTATGGCATGGGAAGAAGATGCCAAGAAGCAAAGCAGAAATCCAGCTCTCCCACTCCAGGATGCCCCAACGTGGACAGGTGGTGACCTTGTAGGGCCCTGAGGAGGAGTGGGAAGACATCAAGTTTCAGTGAGGCTTTCCTCTCCTGAGTCACTTGAAGGAGGAACACTGCTTCGGATTCCGTCCAGCCCTGCCCAGTGGTAATTTCTAATCCAGCGTCTGAAGGATTACAGAAAGTTAGAGGAGACAGATGGTGTTGCAAAGACGGAGAAGTCTTATTGTTTGTCTGCAGCCTGTGCTTCCTGAGGTTAGGGCCAGGATTTCAGAAAGCTCTGCCCTCAGCGTAAGCCACCGCTCGCCCAGGGCCGGGCAGCCCTGCTGTACCAGCGAGACGCTGGCTCAGTGAGGGAACAGCAAAGGCTGCCGGCAGGAAGGTTTGCAGATGGGCTGCAAGGAAGAGGGATCCCTCCTCTGCACAGCCCCACAGGGGTTTTGATTTGGGACCAGACAGGGAATAAGGATACTTTACATCCATCCTGCCCTTGGCAGAGGCATGAGCACAACCGCCTCCCCGCACCACCAGC
>NW_010558940.1:0-519 GCF_000687285.1 Phaethon lepturus
GATCAAGGAGTACAACAGCCAGATCAACAGCAACCTCTTCATGAGCCTGGTACGGGGAATGGTGCAGGGCCGGGGGGGGTCACGGTGCCCTGCTGTGGCCCCGCTCACGCCTTCCCCCATGTCTCCCAGAACAAGGATGGCTCGTACACTGGCTTCATCAAGGTGCAGCTGAAGCTGGTGCGCCCCGTCTCGGTGCCGGCGACCAAGCGGGTCCCCTCCCTGCAGGCAGGACGGCCGGGGCCGCGCACCCAGGGGGTGAAGCGCCGCACGTCCTTCTACCTGCCCAAGGGGACCGTCAAGCACCTGCACATATTTTCGCACACCCGCGCCAGCGAGGTCATCGACGCTCTCCTCCGCAAGTTCACTGTCGTAGACAACCCCCGCAAGTTCGCCCTCTTCGAGAGGTCTGAGAAGGATGAACAAGGTAGTGCCCCGGGGCAGCCCTGTCCCTGTAGCAGTGGCGTGTCCCCATGGTGGCAGCTTCCCCATGGGGGCGGCGACCTCCCAGCAGGGGGGTGC
>NW_010558940.1:598-974 GCF_000687285.1 Phaethon lepturus
TTGGGGTCAGTGTCTCCAGTGGCTGTGAGGGTGTCCCCAATGGCAGCAGTGTCCCCCATGGTGTTGTCCCCATAGTGGCAGCATCCCCAAGGCAGCACAATCCCCAGGGTGGCAGCATCCCTGTAGCAGCAAGTGTCCCCTATGGTGGTGGTGTCCCCATAGTGGAAGCATCCCTGTAGCAGTGGTACCCCCCTTGGTGGCAGTGTCCCCAGTCACCATGGGCATTTCCCCCGTGGCAGCAGTGTCCCTCGTGGTGATGATGTCCCCATAGTGGCAGCATCCTTATGGTGGCAGGATCCCTGTAGCAGCAATGCCCCCATAGAGGCAGTGTCCTCATGGTGGTGATGTCCCTGTGGCGGTGTCCTCCCCATGACGC
>NW_010558941.1:0-223 GCF_000687285.1 Phaethon lepturus
TGGAGCCAGGCTGCCAGCGGGAAGCCTTTAACAGGGGATGGATGGTGTGAGCATCCGAGGGAGCCACCAGCATGAGGTTTGCCCGGTGTTTCGTATTCCTCGGCAGCGCTCCGGGGCAGCCTCATCACTGCACCCTGAAAAATGTACTGTCTGGGGTTAAAAGTAACTCATTCATCTTCATGGGACTGGGAAGTGATGCTGGTGAACACTGGCAGACCTCAGC
>NW_010558941.1:408-905 GCF_000687285.1 Phaethon lepturus
GGCCAGGATTTACAGCCCCCGGGCAGCGGTGCAAGCCCTCCTGCCCCGGGGCTCTTGCCTTCCTGCGCCTCTGTCCCCAGGGTGCGGGGTCCCGCACACGCACCCCTCGCTGGCCAGGAGGCCCGGGCGGAAAGCAAGACCCCTTTGCCCCGTGCCTGTGGCTACCAGTGGCCGTGTTCCTCCCTCTGCCCCAGCCCTTTCCCCCGTGCATCCAGCTCTGGCCCAGCCTCCCGCACCATAGCTGGGGCAGCTCCCTGGGGGAAAGCAGGAGCTCCTCGGTGCTGCCAGCCCCGCGATGAGCTTGGGGACATGAAGCTGCCAGCCCCAGATCCGATCGTGGGAGACTGAGGGTGGGAGCAGGGTACAGTCCCACCACCTCCCTTCCCATCTGCGGTTCGGTTCAGCCTCCCGCCCACCAGAAGGCCCCTGCGCTCCCTCCCGGCCCGAGGTGTAACCTTTGCAATCTTCACTCCGGAGCGACTTCTCAGCCTCCTTCT
>NW_010558942.1:0-36778 GCF_000687285.1 Phaethon lepturus
CCTTAATGATTCTGTGTGATTCTGTGTGAATTGGCAATTCTTTGCAGAATTCTCTAGAAAACCTCAAGGAGAGAAGGCTGTGGAGGCTTGTGTCATTTCCCAGCTTTGAGTATTCCTTGTTGCCATTTTATGGAGGCTGCTCATACAGCTTTTAGAGAAATTCTTCTGGTCATATTTGCTGCCATCCTACTTTCTGGTGTTTATTTCAGGAAGAAAAGCACCAGGCTGACTTGTTACTTCACGCATTTAGAAAAGCAATGGCTTATTATACTTTGATTTCATTATGGCTAAATGTTTCTTCTGACTGGAGTATAATCCAATTGATCTGTTCACAACATTCTAGTTTAACAAATTCTCTTTTTCTTAACAGCTGTACTATTGGAGCTTTAGCAGTCAAATGGCAAACCAGCTTGTGTTTCTTATGGTCAGGAAAGGTCCAAGTATAAGGTACTTAGTAGACCCCATAAATTAAATATGTCTTTCTAAACACAAATGTTACACGGTTTGTGATAATGCTCTATTAACATAGTTTTTTCAAACACTAAAAATATTTTAAAAATTAAAATGTTTAGGAAAGCATTAATCCATTTTCCCAGAATATATCCCTGAGAATGAAGACCAACAATGTTTATTAACTGAGTCAGTCTTTTCCATTTTTAATGCAAAAATTGTAGCCAGGGAAAAAAGCCCCAATTAAACAGAAAATGTTTTTTGATTTTGGCTTTTGTGCTTCACTGAAAAACTAAAAAAAAATTCCAGAGGAAACTAAGGAAAAAAATTACAAATGCTGAAAAGCTCTTTTTTTCAAACAAGTCTGAACTTTTTAGGTAGTATAGTTCCTCATCATTTTTTCTGCATGTCCAGAACCAAAGAGGAGATTGGATTACTCCCCTTAACAGTCAGCAAAAATTCCCCCATTGGCTCCCATATTATGGAAGACCTGGTCCCAGCCAGAAATTGCTTATGACTTGCAATTCATTTTGAGTTGTGTTAATTTCTACCAGCTCTCCAAAAACTATCCTCCATTTCTCTCTGCCATATGTAAAGGATGAGACCAAAATAAGAACAGCATTGCCATGGTAAGCCAAAACCAAACTTGGTTTTAATTTCATCCTAAAGTATAAGCTTACAAACATGCTGCTCAGTGAGCTTGGCATGATGGGCCAGATGCTTGAGAAAGGAGAAACATCTTTGTTCCACGCTATGAAAACTTCTTCCTGATACCAGTTTATTGATAAACTAATATTCAATGCAAATAGAAGACCTCTGCTGTTTGTATATTATCCCCTCCACCGTAAAAAGTCACATGCCACGCCATCAGTGTAACTGCATGAGACAGGGATGAGGAGCCAGGGGAGGACTCTGCCTTCCTCAGCACGGGCATTTGTCCTGACATCCCTCCTGGAAGGGAAGGGAGCACAGGAGTGACCGCAGCACATCCTCCATAGAATCACAGACCAGTTTAGGCTGGAAGGGACCTCTCCAGGCCATCCAGTCCAACCCCGGCCGTGAGCAGGGACATCCCCAACCAGCGCAGGTTGCCCGGAGCCCCGTCCAGCCTGACCCGGGGGGTTCCCAGGGACGGGGCACCCACCACCTCTCTGGGCAGCCTGGGCCAGGGCTTCCCCAGCCTCCTCGTGAAAAATGTCTTCCTTAGGTCTAAAATTTCTTCCTTAGGTCTCTTCTACCCCGCCCCTTCTAGTTCAAACCCACCGGCCCTTGTGCTGTCGCTGCCGGCCCCGCTAACAAGCCCGTCCCCACCTTTCCTACAGGCCCCTCTCAGCCCGGCAGCTGCAGGAAGGTCTCCCCGGAGCTTCTCTGCCCCGGGCTGAGCCCCCCCAGCTCTCCCGGCCTGTCCTCCCGGCAGAGCTGTTCCAGCCCTCGCAGCGCTGCTGGGGCCTCCTCCGGCCCCGCTCCAGCAGGGCCGTGTCTCTCCCGTGCCGAGGGCTCCGGAGCTGGACGCGGCCCTGCAGGGGGGTCTCCCCGGAGAGGATGCCGCGTGTTTACCTATAGCAAAGCGATGCCGTTGCTGGTCTATACGGATGTGCTTTGCCACAGACAGATTTGCAGGTCCCTGTTGCGTACTATGTGTGTCTTAATAACGGCATACTATTAACTTGTAATCCGCAAGGCTGATCTTTAGGAAAATTCAGTTGTTTTCCATTAGATAATACTGGATGACAGATGTTAATTGTTCCTTCCTCACAGTGTTTTAACCAATCATGTGCTATTTACATCAATAAAGCAAGTGGTCCCCACAACGCAACGCTCAAATCAAGAAGAAAACCCCTTGCTTCGCAGTGGAGCAGCTTGGGCCTCCTTCGGCCGAGGATGCTGACAGGCAACATTTGATCAGCGGCAACTGCCGTTGTTTTTGCTTTCTGTTTTCTGTTGTGCAAATGCCACTGAGGGCCTGGTTAGGATGCTGAACATATCGTTAGCAACATCGTTAATAAGCCAAGGCTCCCCGGCGCTTATTAGCAGGGTCTCGACGCATGGTGAAATTGTTGTTTCAGCGCAGGGAGCCGGAGCGGGTGAAGCCACAGGCAGTACCGAAGGTCCGTCCGTCCGTCCGTCCACGCATGTCTTCGCCACAGCTGGAGTCACCAGGACGGTGGGACCGGCTGAGGTTCAAGGTTGCTGCTGACATTCAGCTGTCACGGCTTCGTCATCCGCATGCCTTCCCTCCACTGAGAGATCCAAGGGCACTTTATGGCCGCCACAAAGAGCCAGCCAGTTGATACCGTTGTGCTCCCCGCGCTCACAAGCCGGGGGCTCGTTCGGGACTGTTGATACCGTCTCGTGCTTATTCATTAGCGCAGCCTTTGAAATTGTGGCTCACCCATGCTGCTCCTAACGACTTCGGCTTGCTTGTTTAGTCCAAACATTTAGCTATGTCTTTTTAAACTTTTGCACGGTGTTTTCTAATTGAGGTAACATTATCTGCATTTTAATGCTAGACCATTTGTGTCTAATGAAAGATTACCTGAAGAACCCTGCCATTTACCACCCCGGTTTAACTACAGGCGGCTGCAAAGAAAAAATATACACAAAAGATGTAAGCAAGGGAAAAAAGGCAGATATTTATTTGTTCTGAAATCCGATTGCTCAGGAATAGGGTCTGCGGTGAAAAAGGGGAAAACAAGATTGTGTCAGGGAAGAGACAGTGATTAGCTCCATTGTTAGGGGCTCTTTGAGGTTCGTTGGTCCTAAAGAAAAACCTACTAATGAATCTATTGAAGCTTGCCAAACTTTGGAAGAGAACTTAAGTTCTAGTGCTCATCTGAGACACGGTAGTAAAGTATGCTGATACAGAAGACAGCAAATGCGCATCTTTACTAACTGCTTTCCTGCACAAACCCTACAAAGACTGCCAATTGTTTATTCCAAAAATGTGCTTTTCCTGTAAGTGCAGTTGAATTGAGAATTTTGATTTTGGGAAATCGATATACAAAGAGTAAAATACAAAGTAAGCAAGGCCTAGTGCTATGTGCTAGAGGAAACTTTAAAACTCCTTTTACTGCTGTTTTCACAATGAGGACAGAGGAAAGTTTGTTTTCTTTGAATTTGCTTAGGAGACATTTACTTTGGTGTTTGTCTTGATGCCTGATCAAGGACCTGAAATGTGTACAGCCAGACCTCACCACAACGGTAAACCGCCACTGCATTAATTGTGTATCAAAAGCTATTGATTGCTAAATGTGCTACTCAAAAATACTGGTTTTACCACACAAAGCTACTTCCTTCTGGTTTTTTCCTGTCTGCTTTCCCGCGCACTGCTCGAGCTCCTTTGTCATCATGCTGGTGCAGCAGAGGCTGCAGCAGGGCAAACTTCCCACCCGTGTGCCTGGCTGGATGGGGAGGGACCACCTCTGGAGGCTGTGAAGCTGCTGAGACAGCCGGCAGGGGTGCCAATTAGTGTCAATTGTTGCCATCGTTCTCTGATATGGACACCTGTCCATTGGGAACCAACCCCAGACCACCAAACTAATTTGACAGAAACCCACGAATAGGCACCAGCTGAAAACCGTCTCCAGTTACACACTGGTTGTCTGCACCAGCCTGATAAGGACATGTGTTAGGCTGTGCAAGCAGAAGGCCATGCATCGTTGGGAATGGTGAAGCACTGTGTTCAGCCCATGAAAACATATATTGCCATGTAGGTAACAACTGGTGTTGAGGTTATGGTGTTGGGGGGCCCCGGAAGGCAATGGCTGTCTCCAGACGAGGTACTGCTGAACTACCCTCCACTGGGAGTCCTACCTACCTCCAGCTGGCTTTACACTTCACCAACTAGGTCTCACGTGGGGCTTTTTCATTTAATCACTGGGTGTCCAGTGGAAAGCCACAACCCCAACCTCTCCATCCTCACTGGATCAGTTAACAGGTTTTAAAATCAACGGATGGGATACCTGGTAACCTGCCTTAGCAGGAGGTCGGGAGAGACTTTCTTGAGGGGTGGCCAGAAAGGTCTGGCTGTGACTGACAGGCTTTTTGCCTCCTTCGCAGCCATCACAGGACAAACCTGGTAGCCGGAGGCCTAACTCCTTTAAGTGTTATGGCTCTGTAGAGATCCAGCTTTAACTTGTCAAAACCCAGTGCATTTGAAGGCTAAAACAGCTGTTCCTTAGAGATATGATATCTGGTAGTAGATGATTCCTTTACAGTGCTTATAAATAAAATTGAGGCTGTTTAATCCCACTTAGTCTGTGTAATCCTTCCCTTGTACGTCCAAGGCAGTAAAACAGTTCCTGTATTCAGTCACGATCCCGCTTCCAAAGGTTCCCAAGTTTGTTACCAGGTGCTTACAAAGGGCATAAGCCTTGGATTCACATCACACTACACCAGTGCAACTGAAAAGGTTTAGCTGAGCCTTTTCTCTGCTTCTTCCAGTGTTCTTTAAACCAATTCATTTTGGTGTATAGAGGAAGCCAAGCACGTTCTGCAGCTTGCAAGAAACCTGATGTCTGCTTTCAGGCATTGAATGAGTTCCCATCGCTCTGGTATGAGTTAGTCAACTTCTGCAACTCAGCCTTGCCAGATATTTGGGTTTAACCAGGACGATGTGTGTTTCTGGGTAGCTTCCAGTTGGAATTTCCAGTTTCCAGCATATTCTCGGGAGGATACTAATACATTACCAAAGTGATATTTCATGCTTCATCCACCCCCAATCCCACTCAGAAACAGGCAATAGGAAAACAATTCAATTTCATCACAAGGAACACAACTCTGAGTCCTGAGGAGGTGGAAACACCAGTTACACTGTGCGTCTGGCTCTGCTTGAGGGAGATAATTTAGGCAGCACTGTGACTCTAGCCCAAGACATTCTGCAGAGAGCAATGCAGTGGGACCCAGATAAATCTGCTCTGTCTGCTCTTTGTGCTATGTTTGTTGGGAGAATTAAGAAAAGAGAAAGCAGTGCTAAATTTCGGTGAAATAATAGAACAACAGCAAAGAGCATCAGTGTAGTACAGCGAGGTTATCTGCACAACAAATTTTCCACCACTTTGCATGCATGCATGTACGAACACAAATATACTACCAAAACTACAGCGTTACTTCACTAGTGTATGTGTGGGTGTTTTTCTAGCATTAGCATCTGTATTTCTGGATTAATTACAAGGCTATGCCAGTAAAAAGCAAAAGCCTAAAAGTAGGCCTCTGAGTCAAATTTTGCCCATTTTGGATGTGCTGTAAACCCAGCAATTCCTATTAGCGTCAACAGGAGTTGCAATAATAATTTTTTGGGGAAAATCAGGTTACTTAGGAGTAAAATTTTCTAAAATCCCTAAACAGGTTTAGAGGAGAAGTAAAATCTTTCATTAACCCAGCTGACGCATTGAAAAAATCCAGAGAAGCTTTCAGGTTCATGAACACTTCCTAACATCCCAGCCTCATAAGAGATATTAACTCCTCCTGTAAACTTTGCCTCTTCCACTGAGGCCATCATGGCTGCCACAAAATTACAAAATTGACTTAAAGAATTTAAACATTTTATCTTTATGGGCCTAAAATTAGGCCTCATTTTTTGATTGGCATGACCATCTACATTCTTGCTTAGAGCATTCGTGATTTATAGTGATTGTGTATTGGGATTAAGCTGGTTTCAAGGCTGTGTTGCTCATCTAGTTCTTCCTATTTTCTGTTCTTTTTGTACTTCATTTTGTCCTGAAAAACCTTGCATTTCAATGGCTTTTTTCCATTTTGTAGACCTAAATCTGCTAGTGATAAAATTGGTGAGACCTACATCACTGACGTCTGAAGAAGTACGACAAAGCCATATTGTTTGCATAAAATATATCAAGGAAAGGTTCTTCTTGTGATTTTAAAGGCTGGTTCATGCATCATTTTCTTTTACAGTTTAATTTGGCTTCTCATGAGCCACAACTCATCTGCACTCTTCTACTTCTTAACTAAAAAGCAAACACAATAATGTATCACATATTCTTCACATGAGGCCATAATGAAGGAATTGTTTAGCTGCAACAATATTGTAAAATAATGTTTGGCTTTTTTTGAGTGAATGACAGAGAAAATTTCTGTATTTAACAGTCAAGAACAGCTCTGGTGGTCTGACACACTGGTGTAAATGATATTAGAAAGCAAGTATTCCAGCTCCCTCTCACTTTTTTGACCAAGACATCTACATCTGGCCTTAAATGTAGTACTGATTATTTTAATTTTTTGTTATAGCCTAATTACACCAAGTCATACTCATACATTGTTGGAAGAAGGTTAATCAGCAGTAGTAAAAATCAGCCTTCTGAAACTCAAACTGCAATTAGACCAGATTGTAACATTTTTGCAGTTGTAATCGATGCATTTTGTGTTGTTCAAAACTAGACATTTTAATTACATTATCTGATTCTTTAGATAAATAGAAATAATTTTTAAGACATAAAAGATTTGCTGGCATAATTTCATTTTACCTTTCAACAACACAGAGCCAAAGCAAGCAGTTTACAGAGAAGGAATTTAGATAATATTTTGTTCTTACAGATTAAAAAAAAAAAGGACGGGGTGAATAAGGAGGCAAAAGGGGTGGGAGCAGCTAATATTGTAAGCTTTCACTGAAGGATTGCTGAGATGATACTCTTTGAGCTGATTTTTAATCTAGAATGAGAATTATTTGATGCGTTTACCCAGTAACTAGCAAGACTCATAATCAATACAACCGATTCTTTTCTACTGGGGAATCTAAGACACTGAGCGCATCTCTTAACAGCACACAGTCAAGTAGCATGCAACTGACTTGCTTTGTTATAGCAAAGGCTTAGATTGGATATTAGGAAACATTTCTTCACCAAAAGGGTGACCAAGCATTGGAAGAGGCTGCCCAGGGAAGTGGCTGAGTCACCATCCCTGGAGGTATTTAGAAGACGTGTAGATGTGGCACTTAGGGACGTGGCTTAGTGGTGGACTTGGCAGTGCTGGGTTAATGGTTGGACTCAATGATCTTAAGGGTCTTTTCCAACCAAAATGATTCTATGCTTCTACGATTCTAATGCTAGTAGTGCCTGATTAAACAAAAAAAAGCAAGCTATCATTGTGTTAGTAAGTTAATGTAAAAATAAAGTAACATTTACCCTGTAGGAGTAGTGACTGTATTGTACTATTGAATTCAATAGCCCATGATGTTGTTAGCCAGGAACACAACCAGACATGCTGAGCTGTGCCTGGCATAGACAAGCGGCTTGTGGTACCTCAACAACAGGCTGAAAATGATCTTATTTTTAATATTGTGTCATTTGTCATTTGTAGGTGATTTTTAGCTCTTTTTGGTATTCTTGCAGCAGACAACTGTGTTGGCATCTTGAATGTTTTGAGGTTGTTTATTGTTTGGCTTGTTGCTGATGGTTAGCAGAAGAGACACTTTCAGGTTCTGTTCAAGGAACCTCAGGGCTCTCTTTCAGGCAGTTCAGCCTAATGGAATTAAGCCTGACATGTTTCAAGTCTATTCCGTTATAAAAGAAACATAAAACAATGGTTTAGATTTATCATAAAGCTCTTGAACCATGTGAGACTCAGACTTTCCCTGTTTCTTTACACGTCTGTAAATAAAGACCATAAAAGAGGAGTACACCAGGATAAATCAACACAAATTTGAAATCCACTGCAGCATATTAAATGGCGCGGTCTCACTGAAAGAAAAGGCGACCCCGCGGCTTCTTGCAGTTTGAAGCTAATTGTTTTCGTCAGGATGGGAACGTCTGGAAGTCCACTGCAGTGTCCCACCAGCAAGGCTTCAGTAACTGAGCCGGCTTGCGGAGAATGAGCCCACTTTGTAGCGACACAGCGGGCTCAGACACCACCTATTCTGCTCTCCAAACTGTCATGCATAACAACTTCATTGTGCTAAATTGAACTTGAAAGCAACCAAAGGCTATGAGAAGTAGAAGCTATGAGAAAAGCGTGCTGTCAGCGCTGGCAAAGGCTGACCTGGAAAGTAGGCTCAGAGACAGGAGAATAAAAGACCAGGGCCCATGAACGCAGCATATTGTTTCATTTTAAAGTATGATTCCCATACCAGCGAAAGTAGCAAATGTGGTGTAAATTTATTTAAATAGATTCCACCGCTTAAAAGTTTGCCAGCCGCTCTTATCCAACTTTCCCAGCTCCCTGATTCGTTACTTACAGTGGGAATATAATGACATATAGTCATCATTGTAACAGCTTCTTTGCAGGGGCACAATGATGATTAATAGCTAGCAGCAAATTTTCACATGGGCTCTGAAGCACTATAGCGTTAAGCAGCCAAACACTCCCAAATCCCCCTTTTCTGTTCTGCTGAAAAGTCCTCTCCTTGTACCTTGCAGATATGAACAAAGCCTATCTTAATTCCAATCAGCTTTTCCTCATTCAAAGAAACATTCTCTTTTTCATAATTGATTCATGTGCATTTTTTTTCAGTCTTTCACTGAGCCTGAGACTTTTTTTTTGCTGGGGGAGGGAGGAAATAATTTCAGTAATAACTTGTTTTGCTTTGTTTTTCCCTCCAAAATATATTTCAAGACACTTCTCAGCTAGTTGAGCTAATGCACTTTAAAAAGAAACACAAACCCAAAAAAGAAGCCTTAACCTTCTCTGCATTGAAAGATTATTAACTACGAGCACTGAGGGATGAGCTCAGAGAAGCAGCTCGAGTAATGTAAGTCAAAGACTGGAGAGCAACAACAATAAGCTGCTTCTATTTATTGTATCAATTCACATTCCCATGAGAAACTTACAGCTGAAACTGGAACAGATTCATTTTCCGTGCAGAATTATTTCAAAGATAAGATAACTTGGAATGGAAATATTTTACCACAAATATTTAGAAATAGAAATATTTTATTTTTATTTTAAAGTTTATTCACTGATGTGCATTTATTGGCTTTCCACAAATGTTCTTTCCACACTGATAGAGAAAAAATAGTTTTAGAACTGATTCAGTCTTCCTTTCATCAGTCTTGGTATGGTATAACTACACTTTGAGGCAGTTACACCTGATGTATACCAAATCGAGCACAAAGCAGATTAGCAGGATTCAGTCTTGATTTTTTATTTGGGAAAACACTTCTAAAGAGAAAGAAAAATTTTTAAGCAATATTAGAAAGGTACAATTTACAAAGAATATCAGTTTGTTTTGCTCCCCCCGTGGAGGAAATCGGTTACAATTCTACAGCTCCCCGTGCACCACATACAGTGTTAATGTTTGACTGGTAGACTTTGCACATTACTGGTCTTCCACTCATGAACTGCTCTACATCAGATTTGATCTGTACAATCCAGAAAAGTATTTCTTTGGCATTTGCGTATTAGATAGAATGTGAACAAGAATGGATTTTGAAAGTAACATAGTTATCTAGGAATAGATACTGTTTGCTGAAATCACCTCATACAGTATGTGAGATGAGGAAGTAAATACATTAATCATCAATCTTCTTTTTCATGCACTTTAGGCGAACACTTATCATAAAGTTATCCATAAATTCACTGAGTTCATTTTCTAACAGAAGAAAAAAATTTTCATCTTAATTCTGCTCCCAACAAATTATTTTGAAAGAATATAAAACACCTGTGAACATTTTTAATTGTTTTTCATTTGTGGAAAATTTTCATTCGGTTTGGTTCAGGGATGAAAGCTTCTAGTGAGACAAACAGCATGGCAGGCTGGGTTTATGATTTTCATTGAAAATTTCTTAAGATTACATAGGAAAGAGCATTGCATATCAAAATCTCTCAAGAGATCAAATTTCTACTCAATTTCTTTCTGTGGCAGCACTTTGCAAGTAGGTGTGCTCCTTTTATATGTTTCAGAGATTTTTCCCCTGGTGTAACGTAGCAGAATTACATATGATTTAATACACATGACCCAAGACTTGATTCAGGCTCATAGGATTTTTGTCAAGTGTTATTAATGTTCAGCAAAGTAAAGGTTGTATTACAAAATTGGGATTCTTTTGCTGTATCAGTGTGTGAGATTCCTTCCTCTTAACTGAAAGATATACGTCATTAAAGAAAATCTTGCATTGTTTTCTGCAATCTGATATCACTTTTGACATTTAATTGAAATTGTTTGACAGTAAACTGAAAGAGTTAAAAATAATGCAAATTCTAACACATATAATGACTTGTATTGAACAACGCTTGCACTGCAGTTATTTAAGAGGGATTGTTGTTGAAAATATTCCTGGAGAAGTGGAAACCTAAACCTGCATATGGATGAGGGTGATCTGTTCACAGGTCTACGGACCCCAAGTTCCTTGGATGGAGTCACAAATCTACCTAGTGTCCCTGTGAGCGGTGTTTTGTATTTGGAACTCTGAATTTTCTGCAAAATACGTAAAACCTTGTGTAGTCAGTGACCTCCCCATTGACTATGTGTCTGAGAAGCCTCATGCACGTTGTTTATTTCAACAAGTACATAGAATACATACAGACTGCCGACGGCCTCAGACAGCGGTGTGCAAACAGCTGACATGAGGGGCTAAAATCTCAGGTGAGATACCCTTTTCAGGATGTGTCAGCACAAGCACATTCAACAGGTCAACGTGTTCATGCATCCTAATGTACCTTTTGGAGGACAGCAGAGTCCCAGCACAGCTCGGGTTTTACAGCTAGGAGGCTTGCAAAAGCACATTTGTTCCACGTTTCGGTGCTACGTATGCACTGGTTTCACAGAGCTGAGTGTTGTGTAACCGCAATGTTAGATGGGAAAGCTCCTTTCGCCAGCCGTCTCTGGTGGCTTGTGGGGGTAGGTCATATTACATGATTTGCTGAAAATATTAGACGGATCTGACCCAAGGGCATGGCCAAATGTTGTTGATTCTTGTAGAAGTCTAGCTCTCAACCTCAGGCTCATATCTCCAGCGTACCTTACCCTCTATCTTCTCTTACCTCGTGAACTTCTAAGCCACAGAATTCACCTGTCTTCCCTCACTGCGAAGAATGTTCATCCCCCCTCCACCACCAATCCTGAGATATTTTGATATCCACCAGGTCTTTCAATGGTTTCACCAGCACAGCCCTATCCATACCCAGATGACACATACCTGACCAGTACAGCAGGTTTGCAGGTTAAATCTAGGAAAATATTGAAGTACATATACTTGCTTTTAGTGGAAAAAAAAGTCTAACTTTGCCATCTTTACTCATGCTGAGTGGTACCTTAAGACTTCAATGGAGAAGCTGCTGCTGTAAGTAACAATTCAGCAGAAACAGGGGTCAGAATCTAATTATTTGTGGTTCTGTGAGGCAAAAAGTGACTATTTTTTTTCTTTTCTGCTCTCATTTGCAGTAAATATATTCCTTCCCTCTTTTTACCTTCAGCCTTGTTAAGTTTTTCTGCTACCTGTTCTTCTCCCCCAGAATCTGTTGTCTCACATGATTCTTCTTTTTCCTCCATGTTTTGGTTGTTTGGGTTTTTTCCCTCCTGGATTCCAGAAAAAACTCATCCCTGTGCAGCCCCTAGGACTCCTGCATTGCCTTCTTCCACACCCCTTGAAAATTCTCTCCTTCTGAGTTTCAGGCCATCAGAGGTCCGTATCACAGCCCCTCTTTTGCATCGGAGCAGCATTCCAGTTCATTGCCTCTTTTTGAGTTTGGTGACAGCATACGGGCTTGCGTGTCCTCCATTTTCAGCAGCTTTTAGTCACCTTTTTTAAGGTCACAGTATTACGTAGCAGTGCCACACCCTCTGTGCATTGAAGATCTCAGGCCTGGTGTGCGTACTAAAGTGGTGCAATTCTCCCTGTAAGGGCTCACATTTATAAGGAAGAAAGGTGTTTCTATAATTTTTCATCTCTTCCTACCTTAAATTACATTTTGTCACTCCAGATCTACACAGTTGCACATTTCCAAGTTATTCTGCTTTATTATCCAGTTCCAGATCACTATTTCTTTCCTTCGTGGGCTGTCAACCTTGTGATGAACCTTAGATTAAATATCTGGTTTAAAATTGTACCAAAGCTGATGAACAAATACATTTAATTGTCTTGAGAAACAGCACTGTAAATGTATTGGCATTACATTTTGTGCTTAGTTTCAGCTGCAACAGCCTCTGCTGAACAAAGAAGCCCAAAACCTGTGGGAAAACCTATTTCAGTCCAAAGTCTACCCAAGTATCCAGAGAACAGCTTTCTACCTCTAAATGTCAGCTCTGAAAATCATGAAAGATAAAAAAGTCTTGCTGGAGGTTACCCTAGAGTAAGCCTCCATCTGTCATTTTCTGATTATTTTCTTTTGGCATGGTTTCTGCATATTCTTTAGGTCATCAGTAAGAGCAATGAATCATAAGTATCATTAATATCATAGACACAGATATCCTGTAACACCATGTTTCTTGAATTATTCTTGTGGTCCATTGCTGACAATTTCTCTTAATTGCTCTGAAGGCAGACAGTGCTTTCTGCCTAGAATGCAACTGCTCCTGTTTTCTCTCACTCTCACCTTTAACCTTTTACTTTTTGACTCATGGATCACCAGCCTTTTTATGCTTAACCACTAAAGGACCTTCTTAAAAGGAATCTCCTCCCAAGCATAATACATCTTATTCCACCAAACTCTTAAAACAAACAGTCCTCTGCAAAGAAAAGAAGAACTTTGTACCCTTTAGGAAATAAGAAAGCCAACATGTTGTCGATTACGAGTAGAGTTAGGACGTGTTGCCTCTTGCCTGAACATCATGTAAAACAAAGCTGAGTGAAGAATGGGTGAGGATGATGTAAGTAAACACTGAGGGAAATTATTGTGGCAGGAAACCTGTATGTATTGTGATGGTTGAGAAGAAAAGACTCAGAAGGGACATGGAGAAGCTATGGTTTATCACAGCTGATGATAGGAAGCAGATAGCTACTAGAGATACCAAAAAGATTCAGTAAGATTGCCATATAAACGTGTCCTTCTTTCAGCAACTCACAGGAGACAATTCGTTCACATTTTCATGTCGCAAAAGGATTTACAAAATTTCAGGAGAGGTACTGGAAAATTGGAGAGAGTCCAATCTGGGGCCAACAAAGTAATCAGATTGCTGGGGAACTTGACATATGGAAAAATCTTGAAGGAACTGGATTTATTCAGCCTGGGTTTAATAGGCTCAGGGGACCAAAGTAGTCTTGTATCTAAAAGGTTGTTACAGAGTAGAAGCTGTCCTTGCTTCACAATGATGCACGGTGACAGGACAAGAGGCAAGGGGCATAAGGTGCTTCAGGGGAAATGCTGTCTGGATATAAGAAAAATATGACTAAGAGCACTCTTAAATATTGGAACAGTTTGCCTAGGGAAGCGATAGAGTATACCTCACTGGAAATACTCAAGTCTTGGCTTGACACGGTGCTGGATAACCTAATCCAAGCCCCAGAAGGTTGGATCAGATGATCTCTGGAAGTTACTTCCAACTTAGACTTCTCTATGATTCTGTGATTCATACTAGAACTGACTTCAACATAAGGTTACACTCCTAGAATAAGGCTAATTTTAAAGGCCATGTTAGAAATTAGAAGACATTTAAAATATCAAAATAAAACCACGTTATTTTCAAAATGCATTCATTTAACAAGGCTATTTGGCAGTTCTAAAAAAATTGAGGGTTCCCAGCCAATGTGCTCAGTTCTTCAGCCAGCCATTCTCCACCCTCACCCCAAATCTCTCTGCCTCATAGGTAGCTCTGTCAACTTATCTGTCTCAGCTATCTGTCAAGCAAGAATAAGATACTGTGAGCTTAAGTTAATGTAAGTAAGTGACTTGGATGAAAATATTTATTGCAAAAGCAATCAGACAATATCATTTTGTAAAAACTGAATGTTAATGGTTTTAATTGTATTCCACTGTGACTGGTATCACTACACATCTTTTATTGTATCTCCCCTTTGATTTCACCTGCTTACACCCCCTTTATTTGTATTAAAGTCCCCCAAGCTGTCCTCTGTTAGTTTTCATCATCAGGTCAGCTAGCACCTTCATTTTGCTGCCTCTCATTTCCTGTTTCTTATCCTATCATTTTTCCTGAAAGAGTTCATATGTTCTCACATCTTACTGCAGTGATGTGCTTTCAGCTTCATCTGTACTTGGAACTGCTCCTTCTCTATGATCTTTCACACTAAATCCCTTTTCTCCATTGACCTCCACCACTCGCCTGTGCCCTTTCCAAGTCTTACAAGTCGGCAGTGACACTCATTTCTGCAGTGCATTCTGCTCTTTACTTCTGACAGTGTTACTTCTACTGGGATTATTGTCTACAGCTGTGTTTTTTTTAAATGTAAACTCTTGATGTTTCTTTTCATCATTAGTATTTGCCTCCTGTAACACCACAAACACTACTTTATCTTCCATCTCCGAAGTCTCATGTTCTTATGCTCTTTTGCCATAGAATTAAGGCCAGACACCAAGTGATTTCCCACCTTTGCATATGTTTTCAAATGCTATATTTGTTATATTTGTGAAATAACTCTCCTTCTATTCCCTGTTGAAGTGTTAACTTTACAGCCTTTTCTGCAGCTTCATGTCTCTTCTTGCCCTCACTGGGGGACTCACCAAGTCATCCTCTCCTTTTCCTTTTCCATCATGCCCAGTCATGTTCTTCCCTATTTCTATGCTCGTCTCCTTTCCTAACACCTTTGCTCTATTAAAACCTGATCGTTTTGTGCCCTTATCCTGCTCTTGTCTTCAGGCACATGATGTGCTCTCGATGGAGAAGAGGCTGGGCAGCAGTGGCTGGCGAAGATGAACAGTGCTTCAGGAGGACTCTCTTGAGTTGTTGATGGCAACTTCTCATGCTCCTCTCCTGGACAGGATTCTCACTTCAGTACAGAGCACTTCAACATGCAATCACCTTGACTGTCTCTGGGATGAGCTCCTCTGTCAGGCTGGCTGTTTACCCAAGAAAAATTGAAGAAAAGAAAAAGAAATAATTAAAAGATGTCCAAATGCTAATGATCTGTCTCTCCCTCTCCTGGAGCAGGCTTTATGTCTCTAACCCCTTTTCCTAACACGACAATTAGTGCTGGTTTACCACCAGCACAGTGTCTCTTTCAAGGTCACGCTTTTGAATGGCACTTCCTAATTCCGCTTTTCTTCAAAACAGTTGGAACTGATCTCCACAACTGCAGCAAATGCCAATTTAGAATAAGAGGTGAAGAGACCCCGGCACACCCTCAGCTACAAACTGTCTGGGGGCTCAAATAGCTTTTGATATAACTTAGATCAGCCTGAAGATTGCCTCAGTGACCTCTGTGTGTCCCATGGAACACCTGCACTGGGTAAAGATCAGGGCAAGAATTACATATTTTGCCCTGCCTGGTCATGATTCCTCCCTAGCCAACCACTCCTATGAACAAGAAATGGCCAATGGTAGTGTAGAGCACTGTAGCCAGGCTTATGTGGCATGCCTCCTAGATTAATATTTTTCTCAATTATAAGCACATTGCCATAAATACAAGTAATAAGAACATGACCTCATTCTTTCAAGGTCCCACCAGGGCAAAGGTGCACACCTGAACTCAGGTTTTCCATATGAGTCTCAGCTTTTTTGCATCAACCTACTCTGTCAGGTGCTGAGGACAGAAAGTCCATCTGTCAGAAAGTCATAGATCCAGTTCAGGGATCGCCTGGGCTTTAGGGCTTCCTCATGCAAGGAAGAGGAGAAGGAATGAAAGATGCTGGCTGATCAGGCGTCTTTCTCCTTGAGAAGGGAAGAAGGAATTGTGAAAAGTGAGGAAAGTGTAGATGAAAAAACTTGTACTTATGCATCTTGCTGGGGAAAACAACATCCCTTCAGTGAGCAGGCTGAACAGGAGCAGCCCTTGACTTGTAAGTCCTCAGTGACCTGACCAAATATCACAAGGACTGCCCCTGGAAAAGTGATTACAGAAACTTGGGTCACATAAAATATAAAACATAAACAAATGCATTACTGAATAAAATAAGGAATAGTCTAGATCTCTGTACAGCAGAGGCCCACCAGGCACATAGATGAGGGTAGATTTGCCTCAGGGAGGAATTTGATTTAGGGACTGGAGATACATGAAGACCTATTTTTCTACATGTACATGTTTTTTGTTTGCTTGCTTAGAACTGACAGCATGTTTATTGACCTACGATGCATGAAGAAGAATCCTTTCTATTAACTGGTATCAATAACAGTAAAATTATAGCATACTGACATGGAAAATGGCACAAAAATGGGAATAAATTTGGCATGAGAGAAAGTGATTATTTTTGTCTTCTCTTGTGGAAATTGCAGAGTAAGTGCCTTTTTAAGGTGGACTACAATGAAGAACAGGGAGGGGGTCCAGTTACATCAGAAAATTCAGATGAACTGCAACTTCTCTTTTTCTGAGAAGCTGAGATGAGCTGCCTTTTGATGCCAGACTGGCTCAAAGAGGGAAATACGAGAACTACTGTGCAATGGCCTTCATGTGACTGACCATTTGTCTCAATGAACTGGATATGAACTTGAAATACACAGAATGGCATGACAGAAGGACAAAACAAACCCGCTGAAAAACAGACAGAGCAAAAAGCTTTTAAGGATCACAAACAAATCTTGAGCAAGTCTGTTAAGTGCTCATTCATGGATGCGATTCAAGACACGCAGCAGTCTAAATTGGCATGGGATTGGACAAAGGGTTATAGAAGTAAGACATTCCCTGTAAAGTTTGTGTGTTTATTTTGGGTGTGTTTTCTGGTTTTTAATGGAAAAATAAATCTTGAAGTCATGCCTGAGCCACCTTAGCTTCTTGGTGCGAAAAACTTGTGCTCTGGTGCAGAGATTCTAGTTGCTTGTTTTTTGGCAGCTCCAGGAAACAAATTCTGTGAAACACCAGGAATAACATAAAAATGGAACATCACTGTCAAGCCATCAAAAAGAAATCAAACTTCCAATATGTAGGTAATAATACTACAATCTACAAAGGTGCTGCAATATATTATGTCCAAGACAGTATGTTATAAACACATTATTTTTTCTGAACAAAGAATCTTTGAAAAGACAACCTTCCATCACAAGTCTTGGTAAACTTACACCAATAAACTTAATAAAATTGAACCTTATACTACTGCTAAACCTCATAAAATTTCCTACATTTTGACATTTCCTGTATTGTTTCATGTTTCCCCATGGAAATATACCAAAGTCAAAACCAGAAAAATCTTGAAATCTTTTTCATGCTTTTGATAAGATACTTTCTTCAAATAATGTTTATCTCCTCAAGCCATGTAGAACAGAGTATTTTTAACTTCTCTTCTTTCTCCATCCTCCAAACAGTTGTTAAAATAAAAAGAAAGCAACTGAAATATCACCTACGTGGTAGACAACTCAATTTGTTTTTTGTTGCAAGATAATCTATACATGCCAGGACATACAGTGAGGTCTCTGTACCTGTTATAATAGAATTGCTTCAAAGTGAAGCTTTTAGCTACAAAATTTAAAGCTTTTTTTCCCTTTTTGATGGAATATTAAACTTTTAAAAATAAAGATATCTGTTAATTTTATATGAATTGCAGCTTTTGTTTCTTGATATGATAGCCTTTCTCTGTTATGTAAAATATACAGAAACCACAATTTTCCTTTCTATTCAAAGCAGCTTTCCATTGAAGTTCATGTGAATAGGCTAATCATAGCAATTCTTATAACCTTATAAATTCTGTAAGTTTTTTCTGCTGGTCACATTTCACATGAATTGAAAAAGTATTTAGCTTAAAGGTGTTATGAGTGATCATGCACACCACAAAGCAACTTACTTTCTAATCGTTTTGGTCAGATAGTATTTTCAGATGATTGAGATTAGGTCCAATTCTCTGCTTAACTGAAAAAGAATTGAAATTCTGTCAAAAATAAAAGTGGCATTTAACAGGGGAAAGTTTTATCTTTAGCTAGTTAAAAAACTGTCAGGAGGATAACTTTGTTAATCATATAAAACACATTTTTTGTTGTTGCTTCCTCTTCTTCTCCTCAGTTTGTCTACTGTTCTTAATTTTCCAAATGTTTACTGTTCTTGAGATTTTTATAAACGGAAAGGGGGAAGGCAGTCAGACCATGTCTGTGTTGAGAACTAGCTTCAATACTCTTTATTGTTAAACAATGTAACCAGATGCTTAACTAAAATATTTGATCCTCTGTGTTTCAGTCAAAAGCTTCTTTTTAAATCTTAGATAAAGCAGGGTCAGAGGAAAGGCATTCCTTTGCTTTATGAACTGAGGAAGTAATCTGGGTGCGTTGTTTTGGAGTTATCTAACTCCCCACATAGGAATAAAGCTAAGTCTGGAGCTAGTTTCAGGTTTAATATCTTCCACTGAAAGTTGGACCTTCTGAAATCCAATGCAAGGTGGAACTCACAAACGGGGATTTTGTTTTGTGAGGCTGTAATTGCACTAGTCAGTTCAGTCCTAAGCCCTCATATACTGACTTACCCTCCTTTACATTTTACAGTATTGCCATACTCAACTAGCCGAATTTTATGAAGACCTAAACTTTGTTTACAAAGGCTTATCTGTGTACAAATTTGCTTTATGGCACTTTGTATGAATTATATCAATCAACATGGAATAAGAGGAATCTTTATTTGTTGTATTATAGCAGGAAATCTGAAGGTAAATGATACTAGCAGTGTAGTAACAACTTAGTTTACATTCTACTCTAGAGGTACAATGCTTGTTTTGTTGTGTGTTTGCTTTTATGCCTAATCTCTGTTACAGAGTGTTATAAACATGTTGAAATGAATTAAGATTTTTTCCACATTTTTTTCAAGCAAAATAAGGTCACTTGTTATTCTAAATGTCCTCCCTGGTACTCATAAAATTCCAAAGTATACATGCTATATTGTGTGTATCTTACGTGCTGCAACTATGTTTGGCAGGTATATGTGATATGCTCATATATTATTCTGTCTCCTCTTCAACTTGCCTTAAACCATTTGGCTATGATCCAAATCCCACCAAAAACAGTAACAATATTTTAACTGATTTCATTAAGTTTCAGATCTGATCTGTAGCGAACCTGTCTAGGGCATCATAAGCACAATGTTTTCCTTCACCAACAGTACATTCACTTTTTCTGTTTTGATGTTCGTTTTTTTTCCTGCTTGGCAGCTTGAAGTCTTTGCTGTTCTGCTTGTAAAAGCTTCACAGATTGTGCAGCAGGGCAGCAGCATGAATGGTTGGATTCCTTTGACCCACACACTGTCGATCTCAACCTTCAGATAAGATCTACCATCAGCACTGGAAAGGAAATATTCATAAAAGCACTTGTCCTTATGCAATACCCAGTCACAACCCTGCCTGGGGTTTGGAGATACTTTACGAGAAGGCTGTGTTGCTTCTGGACATGAAAACCTGAAAAGTTTCAGGTTGCCTACCCAAGTTTGTGTGGACACTGCTGTTCTGAAGTTTCCAAAAGTCTCCTGGAGATCTCTGAGGACAACAAGGATGTGATTGGCCAGCTCTAATTACAGTAGAAATGGGATAGGAGACTGCTAGAGCAGCAAACGGCAGCCACTCCTGCTTGCTTTGCTCATGTCTATGTCCTGGAAAGCCAGGATGTCCACTGCTTCTGTGACGGAGGGTCTGGTCCATGAGGACCAACAGTACTGGGGCTGAAGAGACAAAAATCACAGTCCCTCTTACCTTCTCTGAAGAGCAATCTCACTTCTTCAGGGCTCCCTGCTGAGCTATGCCATGACACTCTCCAGATCTAGCACTGTTGCTGGGTGATGAAGTTCAGTTTTGCCCAGATGGCTGAGGAACCTGGACCTAATTTTATGTGTGGCAGAAGCTGGTCACAAAGACTGCTCATGGTCAGTCCTCGCTAGTTCTCCTTACCTACAGCACTACCATGGCCAACCTGTTGCAAGTCTGTGGGTCAGGCCAGGCCACACCACCAGGCAGAAGAGGCCCTGTGGGTCTTTGTGTTTAATACTTAAGGAAAAGTCAGTACCGTCCTGTCCGCACAGGCTATAAAGGCACCTCTGTCTTTTAATGTCTTACCTGTAGCAGTGTGTATAAAAGTGCTTTAAAACGAGTAAATCTAGTTTGAAATGTTGTTTTTCCCCCTCCGTTGTTCCTAACCTTATCCTTGAGAGGCTCCTGAAGGAATTAGGGTGAAGGTTTCAGATTGGTAGTTTTGGTTGGTTGGTTGATTTTTTTTTTCCCCCAGGAAGTGGGAGGTGCCTCAAACTCCAGACAGACTTTTAAAACTGGGTCATTTTTCCCCACCAGCTGGGGAAGTTTTTCTTGAAAATGTACAGCAGAATCTGAAAATCCTCCTGTAGTCTTTGGGAAATTGTGGAGGGGGAAAATACATCAAGAACACTAGTCTATATCTTTGAAACCAGGAATCAGATCCCTCTGAATGTCTTGAGATCAGATCTTTTTTTAAAGATTATTTTAGAATAAAAAATGTAATTTCATTTATTTTCTGTCTAAAGTTTAAGTAATTGGATTGTATTCAGGTCACATTATCCAGCTTTTCATTGCAGCCATAAAGATTAGAAATGCTCGATTTTTTAAAATAAAAACAGGGATGTCTTTTCTGGTTGTTTCCGAATTTCTTCTTTCCACATAACCACTTGGTTTCCAGGAATGCACTTCTCTCAATAGTCCCTGAAATATTGTTCAAGTCCACCCAAATCACGGGAGTGAGCCAGATTACCACATCACAAACTAGGCTGTTAGTCAAAATCCATATGGATATGATCAATATGGACAGATCACGGTTAAACCACGGATCAAATGCTGCACAGAGATCGCCCTGCGTTCCCCGGCTGCGTGCAGACAAGGGATAATTCCCACTCCCATGGGATAATTGCACTTACGGTAGTGTCACGTTACTGGAGGCCGTCGATATCAGTTGGCCACGCTGAGGAAAACAATAAGGCCCATTTAGTTCCAGATGCAGTCCAGAGGTTCCGGGGAATGCATGTCATCCCCATCCCCAGCACGCCTGCATCTCTCCTCTTGCTTCAGGAAGTAGATTTTCCATTCCCATTGAACTTGCGCAGCAAAGAGTTACTGCTACATGGGAAAGGAAAGAAATCTCTGAAATACAATCCAGTGAGATGTTTTGGCCAGAGAACAGGGAGAAAAGTGAAGTATAAAACAAAGGAGCTTTGAAATAATTATTTATTTTCTTGGAAGGAAATAATTATCTCTTTCCCCCCACAAATACATAAAATATATTTTTAATTCTTTTGTCTGATACCACCTAAAGGGGCTAGCGCATCCCTACAAAATGCCAGGGATCAGCAGGGCTTTTCTGGAGAAACACATTTTTTTCAGGGTCAGATATTTTGTTAGGCTTGTGATGACAGGCTTATTTGGCCTCAATACACAAAACAGCAGAGATGGCAAGATAATTTGATACCATACATAAACCAGCTGCATAAGGAAAGGAGTTCAAAGGCAAATAAAATGTACCTGCAGAGAAGTTTAGCACACCAAATCTGACCTGTGCCTGTATGATACAGGTATATTGCTGGAGTAGGCTCAGCATCTCCATTTCTAGGTTGTTTGTGGTAGAAAAATCTGATTTTTTTCAGAAATACAAAATCTAGATTGCCTGTAGCAAGCGTGTGCCCAAGTTTTAACAGCTGCAGCCAGCAGAAGAAAAGAACCACTCAGTTTTTCCAGATAATTCCTTTTGTCGGTTAATCATGACTATTGGATAGTGGTCAACAGAACTGAGATTTCCACTGAAGAGGAAGATTCAGGTTCAAAAGGATTTCTTAAAGAAAAACATGTAATTTTATAAATACATGAAGAACTAAAATTACACATTTTTCTGACAACACTTTAAGCGCTGAAGAAACAAGACTGAAAAGATACACACTTTCTCTTTGAAACTTCTTAATTGCCTTTTTTGCTTTTGGTCGCTTGTTCCTCCTGATTCCTATATCACGGAGATGGGTGGTAAAAAGGGTGAAAGTATTGGGAGGCTCCTCTTCTGTTTTTCATCCGATGTGATTTCCTTGCACTGTATGTGATAGTTCTCCTTTCCCAGTGGATGAAAACCGGCGACAGTGGGGGCAAGACATGCCATGGAGCTGTTGCTGGAAAGGATATTCTCCTTCGACCTCTCTGGACCCTCCCCAGTTCCTGCAGATTTTTGTCTCTGCTCCAGACCTGTTACATTATAGGTTATTATATGGGAGCTAAGAAATGCAATTAAACCTAAATAAGAAATTACTTTCCCATCCAGAATTTGGAACTGAGCTTATATTCTGTAATGAGAAAAGCATAGACACTGTACATATGGGAAAAATAAGAGCATATCAAGACAAATAGATCAAAATTACATTATTTTCCTTTCTTTCCTTCCTTCCCCTTCCTCCACAGCACTCCTGTGTCTGGAAACCATTTGGATCAGAAAATTATAGATAGATAAACAATGACCTCCACTTTGTAAATATTTTAATACCCATATATTTTAAATGTAGGATGCTTTAGCTTAGATTAGTCCAGAATTAAACAACTGTCCTGCGTCCCAGTGTCTTTAACTTCAGTGACTGGGCTCGTGAAGTTTATTTCATGCTGCAGTTTGCTAAAGACTCCACATGCAAGCAATGCAAAAAGACATGTCTATTTTAATGGGTTAATGGTGTATAATCCACCCTTCTGCCTTCCTATTGCCACCCAAGAACAACAACAGAGGAATGGATCTATACTATTTATTAAACAGAAATAAAACATTCAGGTATGACTAGAATGCAGGAAATATTGTAAACTTAAGCTCCAGAAAGAGCAGACTTGGAAAAAAAAATGGTTTCATTTCCTTTCTCAGAATTAGCCTTTACGAGGTAAAATGACATAGTGACATTATATTGAATATGTTTTCCATAACACAATTGTCACAACACCAGTATAAAATGAGTGAGGTTCTACAATAACTTTAACAGAATGCTGACTTTGTTGCTTAATTATGGCCTTTTTCATGTCAACAGTATTAATTACACAGTGCAGTGTCTGTCTGCTTCCTCCCAGGGTGAGACCTGCAGCTATGTGACATTGAAGTTGGGAATATCATCATTGTTTTTGGCTGAGGGGAGAGTTACTTGGTGATGTCACAGCACCTATGTGTTTGTTAAAAGCTTTTCATATTATAAATAGCAAGTATCAAGACATCTTATACAAAAATGTTGTCAGTATCAAGTAAATACAAATAAATAAGGACTTTGCTGAGGAGTGACCTGGCAGATACATCTGCTGTTGTAAGATGCATCTGGCATGGCCCCACGTTCCATTTATTTGAGGATGATCTGTTACAGTCTCCTTCTAGGACATGTGTGTACTCCAACAGCAATAAAGGCTGATAAACAAAAGAAGATAAACTTGGAAATCATCAAGGAGGAGGCTGTTTTTCCTTTTGAGATAGAATAAAGAACCAACCTTATGCAAACACAGTAAAACAACTATAAGAGTAATCAGTGAACTAAATTAAGCACACTCAAAAATATAATCTTATTTCACCTATAGTAGCTAATTAAAAGGAATCTTAACTTTCCCAAGACTTTAATAATTGGTTGAAAAGCAATCTGTTACTATTTACATTAAAAGCAGTTGCCAAGTAGGAGCTGATAGTCAGCCTCAGCCTTTTCTAAGTTATACTATCATTATTCCCGCAGCTGCAGTGCAAGTGCAAAAAGAAAATGAAGCTCTCATTATTTTCCTGTGCCACTCTCTTCCTCTAGGCCATGTCAGGTCTGCAAGGAGATTTTGAGTCCCACCAAACAATTCCCTCAGAAGCAACATCATCACGTTGTTGCTGGTAGCAGCTGCATACAACAAACTCTTCCATTGGAGCCAAGTTTTAGAAGTCCACTTCAGTGTAAAAAGGCATTGTGGGCTGTGGTAGGGACATGGGACTGATCCCAAATTGACCTGAATTGTTGTGGTGGGCTAGTTCTACGCTTTAGGGTCAGTCTCCTGAGCCCAAATGAGGTCTGTATCTCATGCAGGTGCCATGTGTCCTGGGTATAGTGCTCACCTGAAAGCAGAAGGCACAGAAAGAATTCGCTTGGTCCTGTAGCTTGCTTCAATGCTCAGACAACAGCCAAGCAAACAGCCAACAGCCTCAGTCCACAAACACGATAACAGCAGCTGTGGATTTAAGTTTATTTAAAAAAAAAAAAAAAAAAAGGGGCAAATGGCCATAACTGAGTTCTTTTTTTCTGGTTTCCTGAGGGTTGAACTCAATTAAGATATTCTGACTAGATCAAATTTCTGGAACACAAAGAATTCCTCCCTCCCCACCTCCCCAAAGTGCAACAATTACAATAATATCAGGAGCCAATAATAACAACTGAGTCACATGTACTCAAACCAAGAAGCACACACATAGACACACAAAATAAGACTCTAAGAGGAATCATTACATGGGTGATTTTATATTCTGCTAGTGAAATCCTGTCAAGGAGAGTTTAGCAAAGGAAAGGGCAATATTAGGAGTCTCAAATCACGAGTCTGGCTTTTTCATATTTGACCTTCATGAATACAATACAGTTTGTTATGTTTGGTGGTTTGGGTTTTTTTTGTGTATGTGCAGTTTAATTTGAAAGTAAGACAAAGATCTTAGCTTACAAAATTAAAGGCAAATATAAGTAACCTAAGAGGGCTCAGCTATTATTCAGGTATCATCTTTAGATGCTACAGGGCAGCGGGGCAGATGGCAACAGTGGTCACATTTCAAGAAGAATTATTTCTCCTGGGGAGTCCCAGAGGTTCAGCATTTCTCATTTCCTAGTCTAACAACATCTCTTTCATTTCTTCTGTCACACGTGGCATTCACGCTGTCTGAAGTCAGACGAAAACTTTGTTTTTTTCATGAGGTGTTTGAGTCATAAAACTTGTATTCAGGTGAACGAATCTCTAAGGTCATCAACACCCGTGTCTCTCTCTCTTGTCTTTTTCCTTTTTCATATTTTGCAGTGAGTGGGAACTCTTACCTCCAAGTTAACTCACTCTAAGTTTCCCATGGTTTGTAATTAACACCTAGAACCTGCACTTTTTTTTTTTTAGCAAGAAGAAGAGAGGTCTGATGGCTGCAGTCCATTAACAGTTTCTCAGCGCACTTTGCTCTCGAACTATTAGCTTTTGATTCAGACCTTACTTATAATGAAGCCATTGTTGCTGAGCAGAGAGTATTGCTACATTAACGCAGATCAGTTTGCCCAGTTTTCATATAAATTAGTAAATTATGGAAGATCAACTATCTCATGGAGATGACACATACGAAATTGATCCTGAAGCAACCTTGTATTCACTGTTTCAGGCTCAAGATTGTATACTAAGCTATCGCTTTTGAAAGGCAGTCCCAACAGCAAACAAAAATGGTGCTTGAATGTTAAGTGATAAACAAGATTTGAGAAAGATACTGTATTAGGAAGTGAAGTGCAAACTCAGGCAGCTGACTTGCGTATTTGCAGGTAAAGTGCTAAATGCATGAAGTAGGAATTTGAAAACCCAGAACTGGAAGCTCAGAACTCTGGACAGAGTGTAGTTGTATTGAAATAGTTAACATGAAATTACAAGGGAAAAAAAAAATTGAGAAAAACTGAAGTTATTAATTCTATCTTACATAATTAAATGGGAAAAATGAATTTATAGTATTCCATGGTGTTATATAACAGCTATTAGAAGTTTTAACTAAAATTTAATGCTTTTTAAAATATTTCCTTGCATATTCTACTTTATTTAATTGTTACCTAACAATTAGAGCTGATTCCTGACCAGTTCCATAAAACCATTATTATCCACGGCATTTCTATCAGTAGCTACTGCTTTTGCTGTAAGCATTACTGTTAATGTTTTTGCCTTAATAAAATTAAATGTTTCATCAACAGTTTAAAAACCCATTTATAACTTTCCTTGTAAAAGTGAAAAATAAAAAGACTGTAAAAAAAATGTAAAAGTGCCTTATGACTGGCTGTGGTCCACACAAAGTAGATGCCTCAGCAGTGTATTGACAGTTCTGCTAAAAATTAGAGATGATCATGCCTTGTCTGCAAAGATGAAGTGTCTAATAATCAATAATCCTACTTTAGAACTCAGTGTGCTGGACAAAAGAAGAGATTTAATCATTGCAGGTTGGTTGCTGCCCAGGAATCAGTGATTTTGACTCGGCTGCATTCGGTGTGAGTAAAAGGAATTAAGGTTCAAGTCGTAGTACAGCATATATGTCATGCTTTCACATTGAAAGTCTCATGAGCAAATAAGATGTAAGGATAAGTTGGAGGGGGATGTTTAGAATTAGAGGCGTGAATGAAAATTAAGGTATCTATAAGATGAATTTATAGCACAGCCAAAAATCGTGATTACACAAGAAAAACAGGCAACACTACTTTTTTGGCCACTAAGCAGAGACGTGAAGACAGCATATAGAAATTTAAACAATTTTTAAAAAATATGTTACAGTGGGGTAGTAAAGAAAATGGATTGCAATAAGTATGAAAGAGAATTAAACTGAAAATTTTAAGACACCAAAAAGAGATTCACGTTATCTTTACAGAAATAAACAAACAGATACAAGGATTTGACAAAGATGGAGACAGATCTATGAGTTTAAAAAAGTACACTGGGAACAAAACAGATCCTACGAACATTGGGAGTCTAATAGTAAATAGTTGTGATAAACTTATTAATAGACAGGCAACCCAGAAACAGTCAAAATTATTTCTGTTCTCCTTTTGGAAACAATGATATTCTTATTACATCGGAATATCCTGTAATGAGGTTAATAGCTACTTTCCAGTCAATTAATAGACATTAAACAACATCTGCCAGCAGGTCTGAATAACTTTTACCCAAGAGTCCTAAAAGACTGAGCTCGGGAGAGCATTTATTCACTGACGTTAATTTTTAATAAGCCTCAAAATAGCAGGGAAATGCCAGAAGACCAGGAGAACGTTGCTGTGCCAATATTCAGAAAGGGCAAGTGGTCCTACCCAAGTAACTTGAGAACTTGGGTAGTGAGGAGTGAGAAAAAACGCTGTTGTGGGAATCAGCTGGCAGGGACTTAAAGCACAGCTCACAAGTGGTTAAGGGAAAACAATTTTGTCAAACAGACCTAATTTTTGACTAAACTACTACTGTTAGGGCATGTAAAACAAAAGCTATTCTCCCCACCAACAACCCTGAATGAATAAATGGTAAATGCGTTCAGCATTGGCTGATGGGTGGTTCTAAAAATAGGAACGTGAAAATTGAGATTTTCTGTTGGGACCTGCAACGAAGAGGAGCGCCGCTAGTGCTTGTCAACATTTTCAGCGATGATTTGGTTGTAACTCTAAAATCACTGGTGATGCAATAAACACTGATGAAGGCAAACAACTGACGTGCTCTGCTTCGCTTAATAAGTGGAGCCTGTTCCGACATTTTAACACGGGCGTATGAAAGCTGCATGTGTAAAGCAAGCCGTGCCTGCAAAATAGGGACTGCGCCCTGGTCGGAAGCGACTGGAAAAAAGATCTCGGTGCCATACTGAACTCCAGCTGTGCTGCGGCAAGAAAAGGATGGTGCTACCCACGGCGGTGTGACATCGTATAGGGTTTGTCTTCTGTGCTCTGCAACGGTGAAACTGGGGTTGACTTAGTTCAGTTGCGGGGTCCTTTTAAAAAAGAAGTTGCAAAGTCAGAAAGGGAGTAGAAGAGACCCCTCAAAGTCATTCCTATACTGAAGATAATGCTTTGCAGCGAGGGGCTTAAAGACCCCATCTATTCAGTTCCTCAAAAGGCGGGTTGAGAGGGGACTCGGTACCTTCACGGGGAAAACAGGCTAAACGGCTCTTTAATGCAGCAGAGAAAGGCACAGGATGAACTGGTGGCTGGAAAATGAAGCCAAACAGATTCAAATGAGAAATTAGACACAATCTTTCACCAGGGAGGCTGATCGGTCAGCAGAGAAATTACTGAGGAGGACTGTAGGATTTCCATCTTAGATGAAGACCGTGCATCTTTTGGAAGATGTGCTTTACTTAAACCCAGGTAACAGTTTAGTCAAACAGCGGAGGTCCTCGAGCTCAGCGCAGGAGAGAGCAGATGAAAAGCAGTGGCCTGTGATGCTCAGAAGGTCAGACTGGTGTGATCTCACGAGTCACGCCAGCCTTAAGCTTCACGATCTTATGGGTCAATAATAGTAATCTTAATTGTAATCATAATTAAAATACTAATTGCCATTGCAAACACAGCCAAAATCGCAACAGTAGTATACTTTTTGAATTTTATGTTGTGCCTGAAATTTAAAGGGACAAATCTTGATTAAGTAACACAGCCTAAGAAAGCAGATTATCCTGTGGGGAAAAGAAGCAAGATTTTGGGCCACAAAAATTCTCCCTATTCCTCTGAGGCGCTAAAGAGATATGGCTTCTCCTTCAGGACTGGGGTGAGATGAGGAGACAGTTGACCAGATGCATTTTTGTCACATAAGATGCCCTGACATTTTATGGTGTGGTGCTGCACCCACAATCCCTGGGAGAGAACCACACTGTCATTTGAGCCTCTTCATAGAATCGTAGAATCTTTGGGTTGGGAGGAACCTTTCAAGGCCATCTAGTCCAACCCCACTGCCATGAGCAAGGGCATCTTCAGCTAGATCAGATTTGCTCAAAGCCCCGTCCAGCCTGACCTGGGGGGTTCCCAGGGACGGGGCACCCACCACCTCTCTGGGCAGCCTGGGCCAGGGCTTCCCCACCCTCCTCGTGAAAAATGTCTTCCTTAGGTCTCGTCTAAACCCGCCCCTTCTAGTTCAAACCCACCGGCCCTTGTGCTGTCGCTGCCGGCCCCGCTAACAAGCCCGTCCCCACCTTTCCTACAGGCCCCCTTTAAGCGCTGGAAGGTGACAATAAGGTCTCCCCAGAGCTCTTGTGCTATTTCTCTTGGTGTGACAAATATGCCATTTCCATGGAGTCTCAGCACCTGCACCCATTGCAGATGGAGCCTTCTGAACCCTCAGAGGGGTGGCAGAAGGGATTACTTAGAGATACGAGTCCATCACTTTCTGTCATTTGTGAAAAACTTAATTGACGATGGCATTTCATTAAAAACAAAGGGGGGGGCTGCTTGTAAAACATCTGTGGTCAGGCTTTAGATGAAAATGTCACAAAGATGCAAAGTACACTAACTATAATCTTGTGTACATCTTTTTCCCCTTGACCAGCATCTACTATTTTATCAGCTTAAACATTTCTAAGTAAACTTTAATTCAACGTATCCTGAAAACAGCTCTCAGGAGATTAACATATTTAAATTACCATAATTATGAATTTGAGAGCCCTTCTCCTGTAGTAGGGCACTAATAAAAATCTACACCAGGGCCTTTGGGGGCAGAAGTTACCCCAAAGCTGCGGAGTGGATGTTGAATCACAGTTTTAGTGCTCTGCTTCCTTAGAACACCTTCTCTAGGGTGTGGGAGAGGGTCCACACCCTTCTTATCCCTACTACAATTTTCCTCACTTCCTAACGAGGGTGCAGAACCACCAAAACTTCCTCCAATATGCTCAGAACTAAAGTTTTAGCAAAATTTTGTTGCATATTTTCCTGATCATTCTGCAACTGCTCTAAAAATAGAAACCCATTGCACGTAGCTGCAACACAGCACTGTAGATTTTGGCATTTCCAAATGCATATTTTTACTAGCTGCGTCCGCAGCTTAAAGGACTGATCACTCTTACTATGCACATTTATCTGCCTTTGGTAGCATTATTTCTTTGGATCAGGACTGGAAGAAGAGATCTTGCTAAAGAGAATACATGGGGTTTTTCCTGCCTTAGATAAAAATTGTTGCGGTTAGTGTAAATTTCATTATTTTAATTTAAATTTTGTGTGCCACACTTGAGAAGAAAGCCCTTGAGTGTTCTGTGTCCTGGGTAATTTCTTTTTTTAAAAGAGCAATATTCATGTTGAACATTTTCACATTTTGCTCTTTTTTTACATGTTTTTGTGGGTTTTGCCCACTGTTACTGCAAAAACAGTTAGATCAAAAAAATAAAATATGAAAGAAAACTTCTGAAAGCAAAATACATACAAATATGGTGAAAACTATTTTTACCAGCCTTGAAGGCACTAGGATTTTGATTCTTCTTCTCATGTTAGTCTTGAGATGTTGGCAATGTCATTGCTTCCAGAATTAGTTGCTGACAGTTCACCCCAGTAGGATTACTTGCATACTTAAAGTCAAGCAAGTGCAGAAGTGTTTGCAGAACCAGACTCTTTAATAAGCAGCTATACACTCGCTGGAGAGCGCATGGGATGAATAATGAGTCATCAGCCCTCTGAGGGCAGCGTAGGTCGGCTCCGTGGCCGTTGCTGCAGAATGTGGTTGGGCACCAAAATTGCAAATGTCCTTTTCTCTTCACTTTCCCCTCCTTTCCTTTCAGAAGAAGTGGGGGCCTGACATTTTGACACTTCTTTTGTATTTCAACAATCATTTCATACACCTGTAGAAATTCTCAGAGGAAATTATGGCCAGCCTGGTTAATTCATTTTTCAGTTTGACATCCTGGTGCATCAGTACAATTGCTTTGTAAAAGGAAGTTGCAAAACCCAAACCTTCTCCCAAGCAAAACCTGGAAGACGTTAACAACACCAGCAGCATTTAGAAAATGCACAGTGTGGGCACGTATGCCAGGAAAGAGGATCTGGAGAGCTGGGTATGCGTCTGGGTGCATCTCTCCAGAAGCATACGTTCTATTGCCAAGGATGCTAACTGGGTGCTGATATTTTGTGAGTACGGTGCTCACTTCATTAAGAAGTAGAAGAGCGATGGCTCACATGCCAGCTGGTCAGCAAAGGCTTTCATGCCCATTTCTCTTACAACTTTTGCTGTTTCCATGTCTGTGGATTCCATGCTTTTGCTTGAAGTATGATGTACAACATCCCTCTACAAGTACAACGTGAACAAACCTACCCTAACCTCTAACTCCCTTCATGAAGTAACAGATCTCCAAGATCAGTGCAACCTTAATGAAGCACATTTAAAGTAGGACAGCTCATATGTTTTATATATCGAGCTTTTCTGCCTCAGCCTTCAGCAAACAGTTGCTTGCACATGTTACCTACCGGTAGGATTTCACATTCTTTTGTAATTCAGAGGCATCATCTGATGTAGAGTTGCTCTTTTGGTTAAATATACATCGTAAATATACAGGACAACATGTTACAGATGAGCTAATGCCACAGCGAGGGTCTTTTTGCACTGCCTAACTCCTTGTTACCATCTATCTGCAGCGACCTGATGTTGCATGCCTTTAGCTGGCACTTAGGTTTTACCTCCCACCTCCACAAAGGCAAGGAAAAGCCCAAAGATGCACAGCTCCCAGGTATGGCATTTATTTGTGGCTGACCTCACTCTCCTCCTTGGCTGGGGCAGGGTGCAGTGACTTAAATGAGAGGGACCAATGGAATGCGGTGGGGTGGCACAGATATCTGCCGGTGACTAATTAAATTAATAGCGTCCATCTGGACTCATGGGTTTAACTCGGAGTCTCCTTATGTTTATGGATTGACTGTGGAACAACATAATTATATAAATGTGTTTTCATGTCCGAATTGAGGACACAGGTATAATCCTTGGCTATATTACGTAAACCCACACATTCTCAATCAGTCGAAATGCAAATACACCTTTATGTTTGTAAAAAAAGTCTTTGCTTAATAAGCAAGTTTATTTTATCTGTGCCGAATACTCATTCCACATTTATAAAATATGGTCTCTGAAAACAGTCCTATTTTATTTCAAGTACAAAATACAAATGATCATTCTTAACTCCTAGTCTTTTCAGGTTTTGGATAAATGTTGATCTTGCAACAAGACAAAAAGATGTTGGCTGTTGTTTTCTTCTCCTCATGTTTTATGTTATATTTAGGGAACCCTTTGCCAGTAGCATTCTTAAATAATGGATTCTGGGCACGCATACGATGGCATATTTTGCTAACACATAAGAGCAAATATCCCAGTTTTCCAATCCCACCTATTCTAAGCTTTAAAAAACAATAAATGCTCCTTATGGGAGAACAATGTCTGTACCCATTGCAAAACTTTCATCGCCGGTGAAAATTGAGCAAAAATTAACTTCACATCATCAAAGTGCAAAGCAAATTAAGGAAATTAAATCATTTGCATCAACTCTGGCTATAGCTGCTAAATATTTTCTAACCGTTTTAAAAAAGAAAAACAGAAGGCAAACTCGCAATGAATAGAAACAATAATGGGCAGTAGCATGTGTTGCATGTTATTTGAATGGAAAGTAATTTATCACTTCTGAAATAAAAGCTGGTTATTCTTGTGTTTCACTGTCTGTAACAATTCTCACAATTTATCTGTGAAAAAATGAGAGACTGTACCACCATTAGCATATGAATACTTGACACTTCAAATTGGTGGTACAATAACAGAAGGACATTTGCTATTGGTGTATGCACACAGACAAAGCAGCCATTTGGGGGTGGGGGGAGAAAAAAAAATTAAAAAATGAAATAGTGTGAGTGTTTAACCCGTTGCCTGTCTCTCTGGTTTCACACAGCGGCTTTGATGAGGGCAGCCTGGCAGAGTGACAGGAAATTCCTAAAAAAAACCCCAAAAACCAGAGCACAGGTTAAATGCTGGAACAAAGATCACACGCGTTAAATTTGTGTTCAGATGGTAGTGGATGAGACGATGCCAGAAATGCAAGAAACCAGTCCAGAATAAGCGATCTCGCATGTTTTTTATGTGCGCACCCAGGGTGGGGGGAGTACAGAAATGCAGAGGTTGTACAGAAAAGACCCGTTGCCCACGTACAGTTTTATTTCATGGCAACAACATCGCGGGCCTTGGGTCAGATGTGTGAAAGTATTTCTCAAAGAAACTGCATACATAATTGAGGCCCTATGAAGGGTTCTCAGTTGAAGTTGCCAGGCTACATTCATTTCAAAAGCAGAGCCGTTTGTTATCAAATTTAAATTAACTCTCTCGGTACTGGACATGTAGGTTAAAGCACAGCTTTGCAGACCGCACTTGCTCTCTGAGGAAGGAGGATCGGTGCCTGCTCACCGACGGTAGTGTTATTTCTCAAAGGATGCAAATCTTACCTGCATTTAGGTCTGCAAAGCGATAATCTGAAAAGAAGGTTAATTTCTGAGGGGTATCTTTATGCTTTGTTCTCTCTTAGAAGCCACAGTGGTCTTTTTTCTCCCATTCCTTTCTTTCCCTTTAAAAAAGAAAAAAATCATTATTTCATCTTTAATTTGGGAATAAATTAGTAAATTAGTATTTGCTGATGTTTTTCTGCAGCATACTCTGTCTGCTTTCAGCAATTTTTAAAAATTTTATTTTAAAAGGGGCTTCAGTGGTTTAAATGCACAGATTAGCAGCTCAAGATATATGTATTTTTTGGCCCCACATGGCCTGCAACAGCCAGGTGTGATCCCATAACCGTTATTTGCACTGGTAATCCTTACTGACGTACCTGCAATGTGACTTCTTTCACATTCAAGAATTACTAATGAGAGAAAAGGTTGCACAAATTGTTATAATTTACTATTTATTTCCCTGAGCATCACGGTGTACCATGTGCTTTTCAAGCAGAGGAGCGATGTTCTTGCCCTAAGGAGCTCACATGGCTCTTATGAGCAACACATAGGGCTTGATGATGAGGTGACGTAAGTAGCAAAGGGCAACCAGTAAAAGCAAACACCTAAAATCACAAACATCCATTGACCATATGAATCTGCTTTGACTGGGCTCATCCCCTCCCTGTACTTGCTTTCAGCAAATACTGTAGCAGTTGGTTGCCAATGGCAAAATATTTGTGGAAAGCAAATTTCAGATCCTGGAAAGAAGTCTGCTTGCTAGAAACTCATTGTGTCCTTTCCTGATGGAGATGTTGGACACTCCTGAGTCCAGCAGGAACATACATGTGCTTGAAGGTCAGATGCTTTGGCCCAGATCCTCAGGGGTCACTCTCCAACCCTCGGTGAAATCAACCGCCTTTGAAGGTAGATGCTTTGTTGGGTAGAGGCCAGAGTCATCACTCAAAACTTTACAACTCAGCTCCAAAAATAAAAGAACGAGTACGGCAGTTTATGACTTCTCCAGCCAAAGACAACTGATGAGTACAATGCAGGTTTTGAATATTGGTAATGAAGTCACACAGTAGGAGAAAAAAAAAAAACAGAACCACCAAACCTACCTTACAGTCTGCTCACAGATATGACAAGAGATTAAAAAAATGGCTAAATTTATCAAATAAATTATTCATCATTAATTATTTGCTCTGTCTAGCCTTAAATTAGGTTTAGTCAGGCTAATCAGCAAAGATATGCCAACAATTAAACCCAACAGAACTTTCCAGTCATACACATATTGGTGTGCCTGAATGCATCATTGTACAGTGCAGGCATTTTGAACAAGAAAAGAAAGTCATACCTACTTTTGTAAATTCTGTATAAAAGACAATGATTTTTCAGGAAATCCTCCTTATAGTATTAAATGTTTATAGTTTTAGAGCTTTTAAACCTGAATTTTTCACCCGATTTAATGTGACATTTCAATCTTAATTTCTCTAATAAATTGGAGTCCCTCGCTAAGACTTTTACTATTGTGAGCTTAATATACTATACTAAATATAGCATTCTTAACTATCTGTGCTTTTCCTTCTTGAAACATGAGCTTGGGGCATTTAATCTACATCCCTTCATCAACGTAAGATGCTGACTTGTTAGAATCAAGGCAAACCTGTTGTAGCCACGGACACATATGCTGGTAAGACTGAATTTCAGTCTGAGTGGAGAGAGGACTTTAGTTTAGTAAAGACAATGAGAATACCACCAAACACTGTGCTGCCACATTAAAATGACTTTTCCCCATAAAAATGGACAAGCCACATTTTTCTATTCTTGTATGTAAAGATGTAATTAATTTGTTTAAGAAGTTAGTAGGTGACTACCCCACTTGCCTGCCATATTAGAGAAGGGTCCCCTGAGTAATTTACAAACACCTTCTGAAAAAAAAAATAAACTAAGTTAAAAAACAAGGAGAATAAAGCTACACAGCATAACATTTACCTTTTGATTTTTCTAAAGGAAGACATAGCACATATGCATGCCCCCACACAGCCCTGGATATTATTCTAAAACTACAAACCATTTACTTGTTTAAAACCTCATGCAGCTAACAATTCTACAGGGCTAGTAAATCCTGCTGAGCGGTCTTTGAGAATCTTGTTTATTTACTGGTGGAAGTGATGTACCATACTTGCGTATCCATGACAGCTTTGCAACGTGCCGGAGCAGGACTAGTCCTTTTCTTGCTCCTGCAATATGACATTAAAAGTAAGAGGCTAAATCTTCTTAAACAGCAAAAGCTTTTCAAAAGATAAAACATAAAGTTTACAGGAGCATACGATAGTTGTTCATGGTAATATATTTGTGCTATTTCAACGCTTTTGTTGGGTTCCTCCATTGATTATAAATAGTACTGAGTGGTGAACATACCAGGAAAGATAAAACTTTGCAGTTTGTCCTGGAGTTCATAATACAGAAAAGTGATTCAACAGCGTCAAGCCTGAATTGCTAAGAATATCCATTTTAAAGGGTATTAAATTGGATCGTGCTGTAATTTTTATCTCTTCTTGAAAGGTGTTACAGGTTCTTTACTATTGTTCACTCTCATGCCAAATGCTTTGATTAAGAATGGTATATGATCCAGTGGATTAGTAATGTAATTGCCTATTTATATTTATAAATCCATGCGTTCTCTTCGTGCATTTGTGTTTGCTGTGTCGTTGATATGTTAGACTGATATGATTGAGATGCAAACTGTGTGTACGTGGAGGAATTTAGAAGTAAAATAAAAATTCAATTCTTTATAAGCCGTTGTTTTTCTTACTGTTACTCTTGGTTATGTTACCATTGCCTTGACAAAGGTTGTGCACTTTAAAGGTTTAGAAAACCACCTTGAAAAGTTAAATCAAATTAATTCTGTGCAGGCAAATCTATGCAATAAAGGAAGAGTTTCTTAGCTAGCAGTAAGATCCAGAATGATATTTATCTTCCTCTCACATCTTAATAAATAACACAGTAGGCCAAACTCTAGCACAGCATTCTCAGAGTTCATAGATTTCAGTGAAAAAAGATTTTTATTTAATGCATCAGATGTCCTCCAAATATATTGTATTATCCAGACACATTACTATTTAAGCTAATGTGTAAAGTACAAGGTTAAGATGTTACCTATACTGTGATCGCAGGATAAAGTTTTCTGTTTTCATTAGTGTATAAATAAATAAATGATATTATCATTATAATATATAGTTATTATGTTATGTTATGCTATATAT